>NW_027112142.1:35402-38654 GCF_000696795.3 Halyomorpha halys | reverse complement strand
AATAAATACAAATATATAAAATAAAATAAATAATAGACTAAAAATTTGGAAATATACACAATAATGGAATGAAAATATAAATTACTAACTATGGACAAGACAGCAGTAGATTGATTTCATTATTATTTATATACATATAAATGTGAGCAACAAATAAATGATACAGTGGAAAGAATCTATAAAGAACTAGTTAAAGAAATTAGGAAAGAACATTGTTGTAAATTGCAGGAAAAGCCGCTAGAGTGCAGGTAGGCAAAAGACGTTATATAAACAGAAATCTAAAGGCCAAAAGATCGTAGAGATAAAATAGTCAATGTGAGAGTAAAAAAAAGAAAAATACCAACATAAAAAGGTGTAAAATGTAAAATAATGTTAAGGTTTTTGAAAAATGTTAAAATTAGGACTAATCATTTTTTCAACTGAATTCTGACCAGGAGCAAGAATTTTTGGGGAATTATCATTTTATGACTTCTCTAGTTTAATACCACCACTTTGAATTCACCAATTTTTAGCCCTCTGGTTTTACCTAAAACGGAGACGGAGGGGGGGGGGAGGGGTATTGGTCTGAATAGAGTGAGTTGGCTGTGAGGTGAATGGAGGAGGCTGGGAGCGGAAATCCTGGTGCGTAGCCTCGAGCGATGGGAAACTGATTCGGTAGAGGATGTTGCCAATTATGATAAAGTCCTCACAGCTCCGCGAATTACTAGAATTAACATGGGTCCGTCTCGTTTTCGTTGCATACTCTCACACGACCATCTTCCCGACCAAAGGTCTGGTACAGGGTGGTTTGTAATGTCGAAGGGGTATAGTTTCACAGCCATGAAATATTTTGGCGAACTTTAATCGTTTTGAACCACAGAGTAAAGAGTTTTCACACCGTTTTTTAAAACTTTAGTCACTTTTTAAATGTTACTCGATTTTACTATCCTGAATTTCCTTTTCCCGTTTTAAGTAAATGTTTCAAAAGTGATAAAGGACTGTCGCTAAAAAGGAGTGGCTCGGGTTGGCTAGGAAGGATTGCATTCTATCATTTTTTGGGTTATGGTCTCCACTTGTGAAATTGTGACCTGTCGTACATTGACCAACATACTCCCTACAAGTGACTATTTCAAAGTTAGGATAACTAAGACTACCACAGAGGGTGGGAGTTCAACACTTTCTATCCCTCTGATAACAGTCACTCGTTCTAATCTAATATTAAGTGGGTCCAATTATTTTGCTTGCAATCGTTTTGTGGCAATCATAAAATAACATGTAATGTACAAAAAAACCATGAAGGGACAGGGGTTCAGTACTTTGTAAGAGCTTACTGTTCCCTGAACAAGGGTTGTGCTAGGGTTTGTTCATAATAACACTCAACTGCACGGTTTTTCTTCCAATTAAGGATGCTCGCATGCCTCAAGCATGTAAGCCTCAGGAGAGCTTCCGAACCCAACAGGGTTGAATCATTATCTGCTACATCCGGATTTGGGATTAGTTTTTGGGAGTTAATCCACTAACCATTTAATTTTAAAATATGAATTTCTTTTTCTTAGAAAGCACTATATTGAGAACATAATGAAACATTTTGCATAATTAATATATTGCTAGTACAATTCTTAAGAACTATATTTGAAAATTTCATAGAAAATGTAAATAGCCAATTTTCAATTCAGTCAATCGAACAATTTGTATTTTTTATTAGTTACCAAACATCCAAATAGCAAGTCATTTCAAGGAGAATAGAAATTCACACAAAACCCAAGGTAGCAAAATCTATAGATAAGCCGCTTTACTTTGCACCAACATATCGTATTTCCATTTATAGATATATCCTTGCCAGTCGTAACAATGTAGAGATATGTTAATTAAATAAATCAATAATTATTTTAGACAAGTTAATGAAATCACAGTTATTTAGTTTATTCCTGTACTTACTTAATTTTATCTACTGTAAAATGATGATTTTATGATGAAGATGAATCATTGAAGTGTGTGAGAGAAGAAATATTGAATGTCTGCATTTTATCCTATTATTTTATATTTCTTTCGTTCGTTTCTTATTCATATTTTCCCGGTTGTGCCTTTCTTACATTTTTCTTTAGCAATTTCACTCACTGATAGGTTTGAATCTCACCGAGCATCAACTTGCCTGAAATTCGATCTTTAATTGATTTGGTTGACTAGGAAAATAATATAGCTTATATTATTGTAATGAGAAGACGATATTACGACAGTAGAAGCGTGAAGCCGACATTACATTCAAGAAGACCAGATCGCCGCTCATTCACTGGTTACTTCCAAGGTCGCACTTGCTCCTATTTAACTCAATGCAGCTACCAGGTTAATTTTCGATGCCTATAATTATCATGGTTACCCGCCAATGGGCTGATTAATACGATTAGAGAAATAATAATAGAAAAATCAAATAATTTGAAAGACCTCATCCTGAATCGTCAGAAATTTCTTGAAATAAATTGTTAAAATAACGATTCAAGAGAAATAAGTGGAGAAAAATATCTATTTTAATACAATAATAGAAAATTTCTCAACTCTTATGGGTTCTGGAGCCCTTCTGGAGTCCACCCAGCCTTCTAAACGGTCAGACGAAACAAAATACGAAACAGGAGCTTGTTCGTTTTTTTTCTTTGGGCTTCGGAAATTTATGAAATGATAATTTATAATGGGTTTCCCACTAGACAGCCATTTAAATTATTAAACCTTTCAGTCGGGAGCGTGGGTAGCCACTGGGTAAGAGGCGTGGCTACTAACTCCAAGGTATATTTCGAATCCGGCTGGGCAGAAAATTGTTTTCTGTTACACTGTAGCCGTGGGTCAACTCCTAGGGGTTCTCTGAAGCCCTCCAAGGGTCCACCCAGCCTCTTAAATTGGGTAAAAATCTGGCGGTCAAGCTTGATTCTGACCAAATCACCTCCTTGCAGAACCGTTGGTCTAGTAACAGTACTTCCTTACAAAGTACTGAATCCCTGGCCGTTCATGGGTTGTAGCGGTACAGATTTTAAAATTTTATTTCATTTATAAATTATTCTTAATAGTATTATTATTATTCAACTCCTTTCAGTGTTGTAATAAACATACCAGGTAGACCAGTTCTGGAATGCAACAAGGCTGAAAAAATAATATAACTCATCACTCTAGTGTGCATGTTATATATAGGGTGTTTTTTTAAGCCCTATAGAACTTGAAATTGTAAAAAATAACACAAAAAATTAAATTGTAATCAAAATTTTTTTTTTATTCGAAAGATCAATA
>NW_027112142.1:28651-35031 GCF_000696795.3 Halyomorpha halys | reverse complement strand
GTATTGATCTTTCGAATAAAAAAAAAATTTTGATTACAATTTAATTTTTTGTGTTATTTTTTACAATTTCAAGTTCTATCGGGCTTAAAAAAAAACCCTATATTTACAATGTGATTCTTATACAGAATATAATCTGAGTTTATATTTTGACTAGTTGCCTCTTCGAGAATTCTCACACAATATATTTACCTTCTTCTCTTTATTTGTAACTCATAAAAATGGTAACTAGTTTAAGCGATATATTATAAGTATCCCATGGCACTATGGAAGCTAACCTTAGAATGAGGTTTGACCCATGCCTAATTCGTACACAAAAACCGTTCATTTTTGATATTTAAAACACAGGTCTCAATTATGTTCCGTAGGAACGTACTTTTTTATTGATTTCCTCTTTGAAATTTTTAAAACCAAATTCTCGGCCAGAGATTTAAAAACTCTCTGGGTATGAATTAACTCTTATTAAAGTTCCAGTAAAATTTTAAGAATCGAGATTTAGATTGTTCATTTCTTCATAAAATTCCCTTTCTTTTGAATCCTCATCGTCAAAATCCATCTCCTTAGAGTCAGAAAAGGGATCGATACTACCGTTTTATATATTTATACAATGTAAGGTAATATAAACTGAAAGTCTTCAATAATAAAAAAAAACCTTAAGAAGTTCATTAACCTTCAGAGCTCCTTTTTTCATCGAACTCAGTGTTCAAAAGAAAGAGTAAGACTCACTTATTTTGTCTTCCAAAAACTACTTTTATGTTCTCTCCATACGCTTGAAGTTTGTCCCCCTAGTTCTTGGCAAAAACATGTCTATTTTCTTATAGCTCCTTCAAAACTCCTCAACTTTGGCAGATATACTTTTTCTATAGCCCAAAGGGTTCAGCTGCACGTATTCAGTGCTCAAAGAAGACTGTTGTTGCACATTTTTGTCTGTCTATAAACTAAAAGTTGAACTTCTTCAACAATTTTGTGACCTTTGCCTGTCTTTTTAAGACTTGTTAACATCTTTCCTTCGCTTGGCCTATTCTTGTTACTCTTCCGATCGTGACGACATTTCTAAAAACTATTTTTTACTTGACTATTATTGCATTTCCACTGCAAGAACCTTTTAAGGTTCTCAACTGTTCTCGCTGACCTGAAC
This sequence comes from Halyomorpha halys, assembly GCF_000696795.3. NCBI lineage: Eukaryota > Metazoa > Arthropoda > Insecta > Hemiptera > Pentatomidae > Halyomorpha > Halyomorpha halys. The sequence goes on along the minus strand of NW_027112142.1, from coordinate 33,896 downwards.
CATAAACCACAACTAGTTAAACAGACGGCCAGAAGACATCGCTGACCACTTAATTATGTTGATATTCCCATTTTCTATATTTTCTACCAGACGAAAACCACAAACGACTAGGCTGACCTAACAGACACGTTTTTATACTTAAGATCTACACAGCTACAAAACGTGACCGAAACTCCATCCAATAAACAGAAAGAAATAATTATTATAATTTATTACCAAATAACTCAATTTAATTTGAAATTTGAGAGTTAGATACTCTGGAGAAGAAGCGGAGAAGGTTGAGAATTGTTACTATGAAGGGAAGATGGTTGGAGTGCTGTCAGTGAACATGAATAAGTAAAAGCTTAGTGCCAACGTTTCAGCCAGAATATCTAGCCTTCATCAGGGCTAAGAACAAATAAGAAACAATGAATATATAGACTGGGTAGAAAATCAGAGAATAACAAACATTATAGGTACATAAATAATATTGAAAGACATGAATAGTTAAAGTATTATAACAAGATAAGGTTATATAAGAAAAAATATTATTAAAATAATGAAAGAGGAAAAAACAAAAAATAAAATAACTTTAATTTTAAATAACTATTTTACTTATATTTACCAACTTGATTTGTTCATTCATAATCATGTTTCTTTCCTCCTTTTGGCTTATATATCTTTATATTCTATTTCTTCAATCCTGTTATTTTACTTGCATACACGTTTTCTCCCCCACTTTTTTTATAACTTTAACTTTAAATAATTTTCATTTTGTTCATATATTTACTTACTAGATTATTATATATGTTTTAATTTTTACTCTATTTTCTTTGTTTATTTTAATATTATCTTTTCTCATATATTCTAAATTTTCTTATAATACTTAGACTACACATTTTCTATCAACACTATTTATGTATCTATATTACCAGTTATTTTCTTATGATTCAGTAATTCCTTTTATATATTATAGTTGTTATCTTATGTTTTTGTTCTTAGGCCTAATGAATGTTTTAAATTCTGTCCGAAACGTAGGCACTAATAAATAAGTTTTTACTTATGTGGGTTCTTCACAGAAAAAAAAACACTAAGTTTATATTTTATTGTAAATTATAGCCATGTGTCATCTCACATCAGGTCACCATGCCAAATCCAATAAAAAAAATATTGTAAATTTCATATTTTTGTGAAATTTAGACTCAGACTAGTCAGAAACCAAAATGTATTTACTTACGACTGTATACATTCAAAACCAAGTATTGAAGGGTTAAATACAATTTTTTAAAAACGTTGGGTTATTCCTCATTGCATATATGGTTAATAAAGTACAAAGTCCATATGAAATGAGATCTCAAAATTAAAAATTTGACATGATGATTTTCTAAAGTTCAATTTACCATGATGAATCATGAATACTCCATGATGCGGCATAATTTGCAATGAAGATGGGTGAAAAAAATTCAAATTATAATGTGATTTATTGATTTTGGTTTAAGTTTCACCTGGTACTAGTTTTAGCTATGCGCTAATCTAAGAGCATTATAAATTAATTTTATTTTTAGAGATATAATTTAGTTTTTTTTGGAAATTGGGACTTGATTGCCAGGAAGTTGGCCGTTGTATGGAAATCATCATATAATGGTCTCTTTTTAAATTTTCTTGTAATTAAATTCTATCAATTTCACCAAGGATTTGTTTCTAAGTTGAGAAATATTTCCTAACTTCAGTCCTTTTCTGAACGAGGTTAATATCTAAATACATGATGCTTCGATACTTCTTGAGTGGCTTCTGACAGTCTTGCTAAATCGATATAATGGTCACGATATTATTTATTTTATTCATAATAAAATAAAACATAATCATGGATTATAATACCCCGCTGTTATCAAGTCTCTAGTTACAGTTGGTACAATAAATGGCCGAACTGATCCCTCCATTGTTTTGTGCAATCGCTGTGAAAATGCAATATCCCCTCGCAATGCTATTGGTGGGAACTGTTGCTGATATATTAAAACAATTTATAGCTTAGGCAACTGAATACCATTTAGCAATTCTCTTTCACTTTCTCCGTCATTATCCATTCACTATTATTAATTGTAATGAAAAGAGATAATTATGTTTTTTTAAAATATTTCATTAATACTTCTAAATATGAAACCAAGCAATAATTACCATTCAAGTTTCATAAGATATATATACATGAACCGAAATAGAGAAGATAATGAAATTTGAAGGAAAAAAAATACATATGTATTTATATAGTTGCTCTTGAGGATCAGTCAATAATACAACTATATTTTCAGGCCAATTGTCTGACACAAGTTTTTATACGTTTAGTACCCTGTACGAAATGTAGCCGAAAAGGAGAAAAAAGCCAGTTATTTCATCCCAATTTTTTATTATTTTATTGAAAACTATTTATAATTACTAGTCTGAAACTATGGGTCAGCCAAGTATAGGTAGGGAAATAGAAAACCGAAGAGATCATTTAAAGTAGAGTAAATTTGCTAAAATAAAAGCCCAAATAGAGCTATATTCATTCAATAGTTTCCGAGATATAGCTTTTTGAAAAGCAAAATTTCATAAAAAAAATGCTCTAAAAAATCAGTAATAAAATTATTTTGAGAAATCTATATTTATAAAACCATTTGAAGTACAAATGTCTATTAGGACTCACATTAAAGCTAATTCAATTAACTAAAAACTAGTTTATCACGTTTATCTTCGTAGGAGCATTATTTTTCATCATATCTGCTCAAATGAATTAATTTATAGTTATTTAGACAAACTTTCATGTACAAAATGCATATTCATATGCGAATATCATAAAAACTACTTACCCTACGAAGATACGTGTCATAAACTACTTATTAGTTAGTTGGGTCACCTTTATTTTGAACTCTGGCAGACACCTGTAAGTCTAATATTTTCTGAGATGTTGTTTTCATAAATGCAAAAAAGGCTGTACGAATAACTAGAAATCATCATTTTGTGAGTTTTTCCAAATATAACATAAAAATTACCACTACAAAGATAAACGTGATTTAGCTTTAAAATGAGTCTTAATAGACATTTCTACATCAAATGGTTTTTGAGATCTAGATATAGATTTTTATGAACTTTTACTTTTCAAAAAGCTATATCTCGAGATCTATTGAGCTATTATAAGTATCTCTATTAGGGCACATATTTTGGCAAATTTACTCTACATTAAATGGTGTTCTCTTAGGTTTTCTAGTGTCGTTGGTAGTGTTAAAGATTATTAAATAACAAAATTAATTTTGTTTAAGGTTTCGAAACAGCCACCATTTTTAATTCCTCTACCTATACTCGACAGACTCACCAATTTTGACTAGTAATTATACCTAGTTTTCATTAAAGTAATCAAAAATTGGGGTGAAATTCATATGGGCTCCAAACCACATTGGCATTGTTGGTAACGAGCTCGCAGACAAAGCTGCCTGAGAGGCACTCACGCTCCCTGGCCGAGGCACCGCCGTTCTTACCCCTTAAGAACTCAGTACACCCCTTAAATTACAAATATTATAAAAAAGGCAGGCTAAGTGGGATGAGAGTTCTTCGAGTAAATTAAAAGAAATAAAACGATCAGTAAAACCACGGTCAACATCCTAGGGCAACAGCCGCAGGGAGGAAGTTGCTCTAACCCGCTTGAGAATAGGTCATACTCTCCTCACGCGCTCTCACCTGGTTAGAAAACTGCCACCTCCAACGTGCAAATATTCTCAGTCCATTCTCACGATTAGACATATTTTTGAAGAATAAGAATGTACTCACAATTTGCCAATAATAAACACGATAGGACTAACCCAAAATTTATCAGAAGCTCTCACAGATGAGAAAGCTAAAATTACATTAGTGAATTTCTAAAAGCACATCGCCTTATTTCGAAATTATAACTCCTCTTCGATTTTAATATTTTTAACTTTTATCATGCCATACGTGTTGATGACCAGAGGGTTTTACGCCTTTAAGCAACAATCAACAACAACAATTGGGGTGAATTAACTGCCTTTTTTTAAGCCCAGCTCTTGTATTAATTGCTGAGATACAACTAACTCGATCTTTGTGTCAGAGCTAAATATGTAATTATTAATTAATAAACATCATTAAACAACTTTAACTTTAGAATTAATATCCTTTGTAAAGTGTTACATAACTGTACAAAAGCCTGCGTTACATTAGATTCCCTTGTGTTGGTTGTTTGCAAACTGTTGGGCTGACACATTTTGGCGTAGATACCAAGGTGGCTAGGAATAATATTCTCTTTCCATTTGGCTGTATCAGGGAAATGAGAGCGGTGGTTCGCGTGAGTTTATTCGTTCCGTGCGTGATTTTTCCTAGGCTGCCTAGCTCTAGAGCGGCATTTGATCGATATCGTCGACGCAAAATTATTATGTCTAAAAAACTTGGTGGTAACCCATTTCGATTCTTTTGACCCAGTATTTCGTCCAATCGATCTCATCTACTAGATACTGCAATTTAGATTCTGCAGGTTTGGGTTGTCTGGATAATTAGGTAATGGACTACTATAAATTAAGCCTGGTTGTTCTTACAATACTGGGAAAGGATAATCGAGTTCCACTGATGTGAATGGGAGCTGATGAAGGGATCAGATATTCCAGCTGGGCGGGTCCGTTCGGGAAGAATTGCATTTTTTTTTGTCATGATCTCTTCTTGTGAAATTGTGTCTTGTCGTACATAGACCAACCTACTCCCTATGATTGACTGTTTAAAAAGTCAGATAAGTAAGGCTACCGTGGAGGGCAGGAGTTCAGGGTTTCATGTCGTACATAAAAAATAACCCTCAGATATGCCCCAACACTTTTGACTCACAACCATGAACTCACAGTCAGCCCATCTCATTACTACAAAGTCTCCTTAAAATGTTGCCCTGCTACAGTAAAAGGAGAAAGATTAGATCTTTATAATTATTAATTAAATTATATAATTATTAATTTAACAAAACACTTAGTCATTGCTGTAACGGCTTTTTTAATTCTGAGTTTGACCACCATTTGCGCTGTAACCATTAGGCGCTCCATCTTCCAGCGAACAGATTCGTTTTTATTCTTCTTTTTTGTTTTCTTTCCCCTTTATTTATTTTACTCTTTCCCCTTATTTTCTCCACTTTTATCCATTTTCCTTACCCGCGTTATAAGTTTTGTACACTACTTACTTATAATTTGCCTCTTTATCATCTATTGTTACATATATTTTCTTCCTCTCAATTTTCATTTTCTTT
>NW_027112142.1:14956-28278 GCF_000696795.3 Halyomorpha halys | reverse complement strand
CATCTTCTCCTCATTTATCATCCACGGTCAACTATCTCTCATAATTACTTTATAATTATCTGTATATATTTATTAATCTTCTGTTTTATTTCGGATTATAGAGGTTCTGAAAATAAAAATAAAAAATCATAAAAATAGTTAAACTCAAATCAATGTCGAAAAAGGGTTACTGAGACAAAAGAATGATTTTTAGTGTTACCTTTTCCAATTATGTGGTCTTAAATTTTTCAACTCTGGCATATTTAGATTTTTCTTCTAGAATTATTTCACAAAACTATAATAAAAATTTGTAGCCTATTGTTTCTATAGGTCGGTTAAAATAATCTTTTAAATTCCTACAGTGAAGTAATTAGTGTGGACAGCGGCGGACTGTTGGCGCCTCTTCGCCTCGGCTAGTTCATTCTGTCTGATTTGACTGTTGCGGGCGGTGAAAGATAAAACGAATCGGCATTCATTAAATATTTTAAGATTTGACACAGGTCGGTTTGAGTAAGCCACTGTAAGCCTGGTTCGTTGACCCTTGCTCGAAATAATTGTTCGTGTTTCCGATCGAAGGAGTTCAGTCGGCTGAGGACCAGCTCTCGCACAGGAGGCAAGCACTCTATCTTGGACAGCCCGCAGCTCATCCACATCGCCAGAGGTAGGCACATTTCTGGCTGTCAGAGCCTCCAGGACTGGGCTCCCAAGGTTGTCTATATGAAATTATTATCAGTATTATTTTATTACGGTCCATTTTTATTTATAAAATATTGATTCTAGTAATAATCTAAAAAAAATACTAACTTTCTAAGTACAATCATAGTAAAATTTCAGACATTAAATTGGAAATCCAATAGGTTTAAAAATGAAAGATAAAATAATTTTGAAGTTAGAATCGGAGTAAAGAATCTGTATATTTAGAGTAAAACATTCAACAGGTGGAGGAAGAGATTCTCTACCATTGTCAGAGTACAAATTAAATTTAGTAACCTGTCGCTGGCCACATTTCAATATCACCCTTTGTATTAGATTCAAATCCAATTGTTGTTGTGAACATTACAAATATTTTTTTTATTTATATATTTTTTTAGTTTTAGTGTATATCGTTGCTGAAACGCCAAGGTGGTGTCTGTGAACATTTCTGTGAGAATTGCGTGTTTAATTTTGTCTGTATATTTAAGTTAACTAATTTTTAATTTTGGTATTGGCCAAATGATCAAATCGTATTTTTAATTAGTGATGCCATTGACTCAGTTAGATGAGAAAAAAAAACCTTTTAATATAACCAATTTCAGGTTTTCTTTTAATATTATACAATAATATTAATATATAAACAATGTACCAAATTCTTAAAACAGCGTAAATAAACTTAACAGTCAATGTTAGCTCACATTATCACATGAATGAAGTAGCATATCTCACATCGACAGCTAGAAATGAATTGACAAAAAGAGATAGAACATCACTGTAAGACAATTAACATACTATACCTAGAGCTTCGGTATCATAGTCGCAATCGTCCTATTATAATTTTGATTAGTCATTATATACATATAACTATGTGCACTCAAGAACTGATACCATACCTATCGAATCTTTCCTTATTTGCTCAAATCAAATTAGCTGTTATTTGTACACAATAAAAAATCTACAAGAGTTCATCTCTGCACATTATCCCGATCCGACAATGCCCATTTGGTAGGTTAGATTAACTATGTACGAAAAGGAAATTAGCGGCGTGACTCTTCAAACTAATGTTATATTTCTTCATCGTTATGTATAGAGATTATAATGATACATCTACAGGTTGAATAATATTTTAAAACATGACTCAAAGATGTATTATAAACCTATCGGCATTACAATCTCCAATATTTATACATCATTGCATCGAAGTTCGGCTGAAATTTTCTCAACATTTAGCTCGGAAACATCGATCGTCAAATAAACGTCTATATAACGTAGTTTTCCAATTTTAACAATCATCAACGTTGCTTGATTCAACCAATATTCTAACATAGTCTCCTCTTCCTGTTTTAAATCAGTGTTTCTAAGGTGGTATCTTGATCTTAACATACAAATCCCATATCTAGGTATCACCCTTGAAAAGCACCTGATGCTTGCTCGCCACTGCAATAAGAAGATCAAGCAGGTCAGGACTAAGTCTTATAGGCTTAATCACCTGCTAACTTCTCTTAATCTTTCTCTACGCCTCAAATTAATGATCTAGAAGAGTGTGCTCAGGAGCACAGTACCTATAATACCTATGATAGTATAGTACCTATAAGGATCAGAGGTGCTGTACTTTGTAAGGAAGTACTATTACTAGACCAAGGATTGCGCAAGAAAGTGATTTGGTCAGAATCACGCTAGACCGCAAGATGTTTCTCTATTTAAGGTACTCAATTTATAAGGCTGAGTGGGCCTTCAAAGGCTCCCTAGCCCACAGGGTTGACTTACGGCTCTAATAACAGAATAAATAATTATCTGTCACTGTTGTGTTCGAACCTGCGTCCTTGGAGCTAGGAGCACTGAGCTACACCGATCCCCACAGTATAGCACAGTTCTTTTTTAAATTGCATAGATATTTAAAAAATTATAAAAACCCGAGATAGAAAGCTATGTAGAAGATGCGCTTTGTAGCGTTGTTTATTTTACTTTTTCGGGTTGGAATCCACACACAAGACTGAAACGACAAGAAACTGCTCGTAGATTCCGATTGCTACAACACTTACTTGACAAACGCTCTAAACTTCCCATTCACTACAAAAATTTAGTATACACTACAATAATCAGACCAATTTGGACATATGGAATTGAGCTCTGGGGCTCCACCAAACCATCAAATTCTTCCCTCATCCAATCGTTACAATCCAAAATCCTACGTAAAATCCTTGATGCTCCTTATTACGTCACAAATAAACTCATTCATAAAGACCTTAAAATCCCATTCGTTGCAGATTTGACCTAAACCAGATATGCGTCTTTTTATTCTAAACTCCTTAACCATCCTAACCCATTAATTCTTAATCTTTCATCCTTAACAATCCCTGATAATCCTTCGAGGCGTCTGAAAAGAAGATGGCCACGAGACCTTCTAGTTTAAATTAATGTTTGAAGTACCTCCAATGGGTGGTTCCTTCCCAAGATTTTCAAGTGTATATGAAACATACTACATATTTACCTATTGTATTATTTTGTACAGTTGTAAATTACAATAAATAAATAATTAAAAAAAAAACTTTTTTGGGGATTTTTAGCCTTCATATGTTGGGTTATTATAGTTCGGTGCTACATTTTCATCTAATTTTAGATTTCAGACTCCATTTATTATTTTTTGCATTTTACAAATCAATAAACAATCGATCATTGTTAGTTGTTGGGTCATGAAGATGTAGAGCAGGGTAACTGGTTCTTGGACGGTACTCGATTTTTCCCGACTCCCCCCATCTAATAACAGAAATATCCTGTCATCATTATTATTGTTTTGTAATGTTATATTTATTGAGTCATCACTGACATCTCTCTTCTTTCAGGTAAGGACCAAGGAACGGAATTAGAGAGGAGTAGGCTGAGATAGTAGCGATATCACCGAGTCAGGTAACCATAAAGTAGTAATAAGTTGAGTTATTGGTGGCAATAAAACTAGCTATATTTCACCGGTCTGTTGCACAGCTATCGATATTTCGAATGTGCTAGTTCTTTTCTGACTGTTCACCATCGTCATGTTCAAAATCATTTTTACGTTACATTACAGAAATAGCTATTAAAAATTTACTTTTCGAATTTAAGAAAATAGGCTTTATATTCATTAATATTTTTTAAGATGAACTAAGTTAGTAAAGAAGGTTGCTGCAAAGTACCTTCATATTCTATATTATATATAATCTTTTCGCTTTCTTGAGACTGGTTTTTATAGTTTTTTTGTTTTTAATTATTTATTTATTGTAATTTACAACTGTACAAAATAATACAATAGGTAAATATGTAGTATATTTCATATACACTTGAAAATCTTGGGAAGGAACCACCCATTGGAGGTACTTCAAACATTAATTTAAACTAGAAGGTCCCGTGGCCATCTTCTTTTCAGACGCCTCGGAGGATTATCAGGGATTGTTAAGGATGAAAGATTAAGAATTAATGGGTTAGGATGGTTAAGGAGTTTGAAATGAAAAGACGCATATCTGTTTTGGGTCAAATCTGCAACGAATGGGATGTTAAGGTCTTTATGAATGAGTTTATTTGTGACGTAATATGGAGCATCAAGGATTTTACGTAGGGTTTTGGATTGTAACGATTGGATGAGGGAAGAATTTGATGGTTTGGTGGAGCCCCAGAGCTCAATTTCATATGTCCAAATTGGTCTGATTATTGTAGTGTATACTAATTTTTTGTAATGAATGGGAAGTTTAGAGCGTTTGTCATAGCAATCGGAATCTACGAGCAGTTTCTTGTCGTTTCAGTCTTGTGTGTGGATTCCAAGTAAGTCTCTTGTCAAGATGGAGTCCTAAGTATCGAATCGTTTTTTATAAAAATGTTTTAAATAAATTAATTCGTTTCCAAGTTTAGTCTCAACACTCTTCATTATTTCTTTAAAAGTGAACGTTTCGGCCAATTCAGTCATCCTCAAGGACAATCTTACATATAAACCTGGCTTCTCCTTAATTACCTAATAATCCTCATAGGCGTCTGAAAAAAAGATAACCTCGAGATCTTCTCATCTAGCAATATTATTGGAGTTCTATCAATGGGTAGAACTTCTCCACATGTTTTAATCATGTAATTTTATCACTAACAGCAAATTTAGTTGTTGTGTATATTTTTATACAGTTTTAAATAACAATAAATAAATTATAAACAAAAATATTTAAGATTTTCCTTGAGGATGGCCGCATTAGCCGAAATATTGGACTTTTAAAGAAATGATAAAGAGTGTTTTGAGACTTAACTTGAATATTAATTAAGTTATTTAAACAATAAAAAATTTATTCTAATAGATATTTGAATAGTATATAGATAATAATAAATAGACCTTATTACAAAAAGTGCAGTGTTTGAAGTAAAATTCCTATACTGACGTTCTTCAACTTGAGAAAAAAAATTTTATGGAATTAATATGTTTCGTAACACTCGATATGAAACGGTAGTGGTGGGATGCAACGCTCGAAAGCGAAAAATCTTAGATGCACACTGCAACTAAATGCAAATATCGCACCATCGCACGTTTTGTTAGGTTCCTAATTCTAGTAGATAAGATATAAATATTAGTTATCAACGGCTGGGGACTGTAGAGGGTTACTCCTCCAAATTAATTACAATTAAATTTATCATTTGAATTAGCGTTTTATTTTGAAAAAAATGTCTTTTCTTCGATTGCTACAATCCTCTTTGCTCAAGCATAAATAAATCCTCTTTATTATTTTCCTCTCGTAATGCATACGTTTGAAATGATGTCATATTGGTTATTGCATTTTTATGATCTTGGAAATTTTCCAACTCGGCAAGTATTCTAAAATTATTGTACACTTACTGCTACGACTACAAATATTTAAAACTTATGGAACCTACTTCATATTTTCTTTCTTGTTTTTATATTAATTTGCTTTTAATTATTTATTGGTATTCTAATTTTCTTTACATATGTGTATAATATAAGTGCGAATGTTTATTTATTTTATTGTTACTTAAATTTAATTTTCATTAAATTCAATTTTTCTTAATTAATATAGATTAATTTTTTACTTATACAAATCATGATAATATTTTAGTTTATTAATATATTTCTTTCTTATTATTATCTTGAATATGATTGGTTTTCTTTTAATTAAGTGAATACTATTGTTATCAATTTTTTTCCTTTTTCTTTTATTTATGTATATATTGTATGAATATTTGAATACTAATACTTGATGGGCTTAATTTGTGGCTGATTGTATTAATTCTCTACAACAAAAATAAAATTTGTATAAGTGTATAAAGACGGTAATACAAAATATTCACAAATGGGCAGCATTTGTTTCTCAATTAATTAAACATTTCAATGATTTTTTTTGGATACGCGAGGTCGAAAAATAAAAGACAAGTTGTCGAGGGTTCCTGCCATTGCAAAAAAATATATATATTTTTATAATCAACAATTTTTTAATTGTACAATATTACCTGCCTTTGCTCTGAGTAAAAATCTGTATTTGTCGTACCTATACATTATATCCATTATTCTTGTTGTTTTTTTTACTGAATTGAAGAAACATACCTGAATTTGTGCATTTGATCTATACTTAGCTATAGTTCAAACTGCCGATAAAGTTAAATATCTTTTTTTAAGCAAAAACAAATTTAACACTTCCAAAAATCTTTTAAAACGAATTATCATAGCAATCCTAGAAATTTCCGTCTAGCTTCCTTTAGTTAATTCGAAAATCACTAAAGTGGGATGAAGAAAGGGATGAAACTTTTTAGGGAGCAAAAAAGATTGTAATCGTTTTTCGCTCACCTTCCTCAATAAAAATCTTAAATAATAGTTAAATTTTTCGCTATAAAAGAAGTCTTCGGTGGTATCCTTTTTTAGAAATCACAAAAATTGCTATTACTTCAACATCACTTACCCACACAAAACTTGGGCGTGGTTTAGGTTCATAGGTCCATGGTAAATGGTAGCGACCCAACCACCGAAAACAAATTAGAACTTCTAACTTTGGGAACTTTGATCTATGCTTTCAGTTATTTATGTAAATAATTATGTGCTTCTTAAAACTTCGCAACATATTTAGCTTTCGTTCTCTTTAAGAATAATATTCATATTTTTGGGGCATTTTTTTAAAATTCAGAAACATTTCATAACTTTATTTTTATTATTCATGTATTATTTGATGTCAGACAGATTGGGGCACTTTTGCAATCTTGGCTAAGTTCCACGCTGGCTATGGTGCTAAAATTGTTGTATTGTTCCATGTACTGATACTCTGGGTATAATTTATTAAAATACTCATTTGAAAGCCACCAAAATACTTGCAGAACTATAAAAACATTGTCTTGTGGAATAATAGCTCAGCAAATCCAAGCCTTCATCAGAATGATCTACACGTGTTGAATGTGTGCAAATCCAAGACTTCTACAAAGGTTTAGAAAACAAAGGAAAAAACAAACGTCACAACCCACATACTGGTATATTCTTATAACTTTTGTTATCTATTATATTCGATTTATCGATTTTTCATAATAATAGGTTATTTATAGATTAGAGATACCTACCTCACAGACTTGTCGAATTCAAGTCACGGTGAAATAAATTTCATAAACAAAAACTGGTAAGAGATTTTCAGCACAACTATCGATATTTTGAAGGATTTTATATTATACAAGTAGAATGAGACATATTACATGGTTATAGCTCAACGATTTGATTAAAAAAAAATGTTGTACAAAATCTTTCATCAAAGTTATCAAAGCTCTTCGTAATACATTCTATAAAACATTTGCTGGTGTAGTTAGCTCTCTGTTGGTAAGATGAAGTTTTGTCATTTTACTGGTTATTTGGAGAGCTTAATGGTTTAAATCTACATAACTTTAATAAATCACACCATATAAAATATTGGTTATTTTATTATGTTTTTTGAACATTCTATTTTTATGAAGTGGATAAGATGGTCGGAGGATGCAGTCAGAAAAAAAAATACAAATAAACAAAGAATTATTTATTCGTGCCGACGTTTCGGCGTTATTTTCAGTTCTTCATCTGGGCTCTAAAACAAAAAAAAAACATTATTCAGAGAAACATAAAAATTAAAAGAAATAATAAACTAACAAATTTGGAAATATACATGACGATGAATTGAAAATAAAAAAATAGTTGGTTAATAACCAAGGAATTAGATAGTAGCAGTTTTGATAACAATATTAGATGAAATATATTACAATATAGGTAAAGAGATATGTAAGTAGTAGCGAAATTGAATCAGCTTTTTAGACACTACTTCCATATTTTGTTTGTTTATTTGCCTTTTTTTTTTTTTTTTTTTGGTAACCACACCCCCCGACCATCTCCCCACTTATTAATATACGGTCAACTATGTACACTACATTTTATTTTTATATTCATTCTCCTATATATGGAATATATAGTAGGAGGAAGTATTGAGATCATGAAATGTTTCGAATTCCAATTTTCGATGAAAATACACTTTTTGAGTTCCATTGAGTCCAAATGATCAAGTCTCACAAAATTTCCTGTATGTCTATGTCTGGATGGATGTACAATTTGTGGACATGTATATGTCTGGGATGTTACAGTAATCATTACGTTAAAATTGACCGGAGGAAAGTGTCTCTTTACATAATAGATTTTTCTCATTTTTTCGATTTGCTCTAAAATAGGTCAAAATATTTTGTTGAAACTCGGTGAATCGAGTGGTATTTAATACCAAAGGTCTTATCCTCATTGTGTCAGCAAAGCGGACCGCCATTGATCCTCCACATACAGTGAACCCCACCACAACCCTTAAAATACCTATAGGTAAAAGAAGGAGGCATAGCAACAGACATATTTGTTTATCACGCATATCTATTTCAATCTAACGTTCGGGTAAAAGCCATACGGCCCGAACTTTCCCGATTTATTTTATTAAACTGTTGTATTCTTGGCAGGAAATTTAAATTTGTTATTCCCACCTGAACAATATAAGCCATAATTATTTCTATGAATTCCCGTCAGAATCCTCTCGATCGGATCTTAAACATTTTTTTATATTGGAAAAGATGGTCAGGGGGTGCGGTCAGTAAACATAAATAAAAGAAAAGTGTTTTTTATTCATGCTGACGTTTCGACCTGAGTTTCAGGTCTTCATTTGGGCTATAGAACAAAAGAAAAAACAACCATCATTTAGAAAAACATAAAATTGAAAGGAAACCGTTTTCAAACAAATTTGGGAATTATACAAAATATTGAATTGTATAATACAAAATAGATGCTTGATAATCGTGGATTTAGACAGTAGCAGGTTGATAACTGTGAATATATTTCATTGTTCACTGTTATCAATCACTTTCACGTTCACTGTTATTAATCTGCTACTGTCTAATTCCATGATTATCAATCAACTATTTTGCATTATTCAATTCAATAGTTTGTATAATTCCCAAATTTGTTAGTATACTATTCCCTTTCAATTTTATTTTTCTATTCCGCTTCTAGTTCTTGGAGCATAATGTGATGGACCCTTCCACCTCACACCTACTGGAAATAACAGCAGTAATTACGCGACCCATACCTTACCATTTAATTTAAAGGTTCTACACCCATCCATAGTTTAACTAACAAATGTTTATTTTTCTATTTTTTTTTTTTTTTTTTTGTATTTTAATTCAGTATGGCTTTAATCAGTTCCACTTTGACAAATGCAGATGTTACTCCAGTTACTATACTAGCCGCTACAAGTTCTAAAGAATCCATTTTATATATAGTCTTTTTACTTTCTTGAGACTGTTTTTTATAGCTAAAATAAATTAATTAGTATCCAAGTTAAGTCTCGAAACAACACTCTTCATTATATCTTTAAAAGTCGAACGTTCGGGCCAATTCGGCAATCCTCAAGGACAATCTTAAATATAAATATACACTCCACATCCAATTATTTAAAACCTTTTTGGCCTTACTATAATATAAGGCCTATCTGGGCATACGGAGTTGGGCTTTGGGGCTCCACTAAACCATCGAATTTCTCCCGAATCCAATCCTTACAGTCCAAAATCCTTCTTAAAATATTTAATGATCCTTACTTTTTCATAAATCAAGTCAACCATCAGGACCATGTTGCTGATATGGCTGTAACCAGATACCAATCCTTCCGAGATAAACCATCTAAACTTCCCATCGACCCAAATCCACTTGTTTCTTCTCCTTAATTACCTAATAATTCTCCTTCTGGGTCTGAAAAGAAGATGGTCTCGAGATCTTTTCCTCAAGCAATGTTATCGAAATTTTATCAATGGATAGATTCCCCACATGTCATTTTATCACAAACAGCAAATTTATTTGATGTATATATTTTTAAACAGTTGTAAAAATTGATTGTACTTGAGAATGGCCGCTTTGGGCAAAACGTCAGACTTATTTTAATATAGAATGGCTTTATTCAGTTCCACTTTGATGATAAGAGATGTTACTCCAGTTACTATAGCAGCAGTTACAATTTCGTCATCCATAGTCTATAAATCTTTTATTACAGATTTTGATTATAAACCTTATGTAAAATGTTTTACGTCGTGCATTAGTTACTTATTTATAAAACTTGGAAATACGTTCTATAGAGAGATATTCGTCAAAGAATTTGTACTAACGGGAGAACTGTCATGAACCCTGAGGGGTGTATTCTTACTCAGACTGAATCTAATCACTGATGAATGAATACTTGAGTTTTATAGAATTTACTTGAATCCTCTTATAAATAATGATATATTGAGATTGGTTTAATAAAAATTACTGTCAGCAATTGCATTTTTTTTATTGTCAATTAGTACTAATCAGCAATATTCAGCCTCTTCGATATCCTTCAGGTAGCTTGTTGGAAATAGAAATCTCTTTCCGTAACATTAACATACTGGGCATTGCTATAGTTAAGCATGGCAAGAAGCAACCTTGTACACAAATAGGAAAGTCGAAAAATTCATTTAAATTAAAAATATATTTATTTCTGTATATGCTTATTAATATATAATTTAAGCAATAAATGTTAATTTAAACTCTTCAGAAATAGTTCAAGATTCGACCTCGGGTCCTTGGAGTTAGTGCCACGCTCCTTACCCCGGGGATACTCGCGCTCCCGATTGAAAGGTTTAATAATTTAAATGACCTGTATAGTAGGACACCCATTATAAATTATCATATCATAAATTTCTGAATGTCCAAAGAAAAAAAAAAAAGAACAAGTTCCTGTTTTATATGTTTTTAATATAAATTATGACTCCAACGAAATCAGGTCTTATCTTCTTCCTAATTTTAATGTGTAAGAAAAACAAAAAAATCTACCATTACAAGAAATTCCAGTTATCTTTAAAAAAAGCCATTATGTAAAGAAGTGGTTTGTTCAGATCGGCGTGTAGATGTTACCAAGTTGTCAGCCTTAAGAGTTTTCTCAAGTGTCGTCATTATTCTCATTTCAACTAACTAGTTGTACTGTTAACTTCAGTACTGTTAACATTTCGGCAAGTCATTGTATGTGTTCTTGACATCGCCTACTCTGACATTAGAGTAGTTTTATCATATTTTCTAACCGAATTGGTTTGATTATCCATGATCGTACTTCGCCTTAATCGTGTATGTGTCTGTTAAGGATAAGGAAGAGGAGGCGGTCCTGACGGTCATCAAGGACCCTGAACTTACGAAGAGGAGGCGGTCCCGTACCTCAAGGACTCTGTCCGCATCGATCCTCTTGCCTTCGCGATAAATCCTCATTGTCCTCGACCGCTGTTCCTTAGTACTCAATAATGCAGGTCCATTAGCTTGGACTCTCTTCACCTTAGCCCATTTGGGTTCGGACACCTGTCACTAATTAGGACACAGACTTCCTCTAAAGAAATCGTTCCGACTATATTTTTGTCTGTTAATGGAATAAACATAAGATAGTTTTAATTTCATTCATTCGTTTTGAACTACGCTATACTTTTATAGCAATATTTTATAAAATTTACAACTATTGGTCTAGTAAAAGTATTTTCTTACAGAGTACAGAACACCTGAACATTTATCAACATTTTTATGATTTAATTAAGTTAATAACTATAATTAAATAATTAAGTTACATTTTATATGCATGAAATAATATAATGTATTGTATATTTTAATGCAAAAAAGAGTTCTAGGTGAATCATAAGCTTATTTTTTGAAAAAAATTATAGTTCCAGGAAAAAACGCAACAGAAATTATATATGTATTGTTCAAATATATTTATGGTCCTATTGGAAGGGTTCATTTAGTTTGATAAATAATAATTTCTGCTAGGCATTTAGTGATAGCGTGAGGTTTAGAATAGTAGCAGCCTCTACCCAGCTGGATGTCAGAGTGTGTCGGCAATATTTTTATTTATTTTCCCTGTAGACTATTGTTGCGTTATTGATTGATTGCTGAATCAAGAGGCCCTCCTTCAACTTTATTATTGTAATGCGGAAGATGGTGGGGGTAGTTAGGGAAAACCCACGAGGCAACAGTCAGTCATCTTTCTCCGAACCTCAACGTCCAAATAAATCACATCATCAATGCACGGTATGAAAACATTATGTCGCAACATTATCATGTCAGCATAGAACTATGTGCATTTTCATCCAGAGCCAAATTGATTTTATAAAGTAATAAATGACAGCCATAGATACATAATGGGAGATGCTGTGGTCAGCGCCGTGTTTCGGCAGCCTCAACAATCCCCTCCTTATAAGGACTATAGTCCCCACTAATTTTATAATTAAAATTTTTACTTCATCGTCTTATCCTCTGCCTAAAAATTTTTATTTTCATTATCCGGTTTGTCAGATATTTTCCAATTTTAACGTTTTTTAAATATTTCTCGATTTATCTATATTAAGTCTCCCCTTTCCATTTTAAACAAATATTTCAAAAGCGATGTAGGACCGTAGCTCTCTGGGGATTTTAGTGAGGTGGTGCCGGCGGAAAAGGATTAGTAAGGCCCGTGGCTACTAACTCCAAGGACCCGAGTTCGAATCCAGCTGGGCAGAAAATTGTTTTCTGATACACTGTAGTCGTGAGTCAACTCCTGTGGGGTCCATCCAGCCTTATAAATTGGGTACCCTACACGGAATAAAAATCTGGCGTTGAGCGTGACTCTGGCCAAATCACCTCCTTGTACAACCGTTGGTGTAGTAACGGTACTTCTTAACAAAGTACTGAACCCCTGACCCTTCGTGGGTTGTAGAGCTATAGATTTTTTTTTTTTTCAATTAAGTATGGGGATCCCAAATTTTTATTTTGTCCAGATGTAGGTATATTTATAGAGATAGCGGATCTTATGAACAGGGATGAGTGGAGTATTATTAATGATAATTTTTAGGGCAAGATTCATGTTTTTTAAAATTAATGAAAATAATTTACGTTTAATGAAAATGAGAAGATCCGTTGGATTCTATTTTTTCTGTGTATTTTTTTGTTAATATTACATATTTAAATTTTTTTTTCATAATTGCTTACATTGTAGGAAAATAGTCCTGGTGGTGGTCAATAGACGTACAAAATAGTAAATAAAACTATTTAATGTTTTTTTTTTTAAATAATTTATTTATTGTTATTTACAACTGTATACACATATATACAACAAGTAAATTTGCTGTAGGTGACA
>NW_027112142.1:13054-14436 GCF_000696795.3 Halyomorpha halys | reverse complement strand
GTCTTGTATGAGGATTCCATGTCAGTCGTTTGTCGAGATGTAGTCCTAAGTAACGGATCTGTTCGACAGGAATAAGTGGGGTATTATTAAAGGATATTGTATATTTAATGTTAAGCAACGTTTTGTCCCACATTGCAGGGGTTCGTGTTTCTTCTACTACGCCACCCGGACTATCTTCCTACAATCTACTTCATACGGTCTTCTTCCAGTAATTACTTAAAGTTCATACATAGTTCATCACTTTTTCCACCTCTATTCACTGCTTTTCATCCTAGTTATTATTTTTGGTACATCCGTACGGGAAGGAAATACCCTTTATTCAATGAAGTCATATATGACAACCAACTGAAGAGATTTGTTGTGTCCTCACAACTGAAGATTGTATGGTGATCAATAATTTCATATATTTTTCATTCTTATTTAGGATTATTATTTGTTAACCCTTAAGTTTTATAAGATACTAACACCTTTCTTCCAGGATGAAACTTGAATGTGTTAATGATTAAAGTAAGTACTAACTAAGATCACAATACAATTTAGATAACTATGGGATGGGATGGCTGCTGAGGAACATGAGTTGTTCTTATTCTGGACACATATTCGTCCACATGATGAAAATTCATCATTTCACACACAATCACCAATAGCGAAAATTCGTCATTTGTATATTACAGGAAATAATTGCTTCTTGTTCTTTTAATTCAAATAAATTCTAATTTTGAACAGAGATAATTTTAACAAATAACTGATTTCAGCTGCGTCGCATAACGGTGCAAACGTAGACAAAACACTTTAAAAAGAATTTTATTATAAGTTTTAGCGCTTGGATGTTCGGATATTTATTTCAGTTATATTATTGTAATTTTCCTGACGCAATTGTAAACAAATAAAATAAATAATAAAATATAATACAGATAAATGCAGACAATTTATCTGATTGTGAGTGGAGTGATAACTTTGACTTCTGCAACATTCTGCTTCATACTGAAACATGTTTTGAACAGTTCGCTAAAGAAATATTAATTATTTTAAAATTGAAGATTTGAAAATAATTTACTCCATCAAATAAAAAAAAAAAATAACTTTTAGTTTCCAATAATTAATTTAAAATTGTTTGTAGATTTTTTTTTTAACTTCTGAAAGTTTTATTTATTGTTTTATTTATTTTTTTTATTTATTTGTTGATATTTACAACTGTATAAAAAAATACAACCAGTAAATTTGATCATAATGACATATGATATGATACAGGATGTAGAGAAACTACCCAGTAGTAGATTGTAAACTAAAACAGTTTACAATATAAGGTCACGAGACCATCTTCTTTTCAGGCGCCTTGGAGGATTGCCAGGAATGGAAGAGGAAGCAAGGTTAGAAACGAG
>NW_027112142.1:8031-11909 GCF_000696795.3 Halyomorpha halys | reverse complement strand
AATTTATATATATATAACAATTGAATTCATTTACTTATGTAATGGATAAATTCATTTATTTATATAATTTACCTGAACCTCAGAAAGATACATCGCTTTGTGCTGTCTCCCTCATCCCAACCCATGCCATGCCTGAATAGTACAGCTCATTTGCTGATTGTAATAGATTTACAGGTGCAAATAAAAACTTGTAAAGATAGTTATGAATAGAGTTCAGGTTCAAGTCTCCAGCGTCTTCACTCAACCTTCTTTGATAAAAAAAACTCTTTCGATTAACAAAATTGGTAGGCTCTACATATATTCAATTCTACATTTCCGTGATATAATTCCTCAAATGGAATACCTTTTGAGTACTGTACTATTTTAGTAGTTGAGTTATTGCCCTTCCGAGTTCGGAGGTGACCGTTCTGGTAAAGCCACCTGGTCGGGCAATTACCTGTGAAATATTTCCAAGAGTCAGACACGAATTGATTAACTAAACCAAATTTGTACGAAGGAATCAGTGCAAAAAAAATTGCTTGGCTTTTGTTTTAGGTTATGCAAGCTGGCTGCCTAGTTTTGTAAAGGTGACGAATTAGCTTCTTCAGATTATCGTGGGCAACGACCTCTTCAGGTGACAACTGCCATTTCCAAATCCACATCCTTCGATAGCAATCATTAAATAGCCCTTTGCAAAACGCTCCCTTCAGGGTTAGCAAAAAATTTCTTAACAAATGGTCTGCAACTTTTTTTAATTCCTAAGACGTAGTTTGCTCTTGCATGAATTCCTCTAAGATACATGTTAATATCATGAGCCACACTTTCTATTATGAGGAGTAAAACGGTTGGAGTAAAACCATAGGAAGGTAACGTTCAACTATATCGTCGGTCTGATGCATTAAGGGCCAACTTGTTTTATTCGATAATTTTTACTGGAATAGTCAATCATAATAAACAGGTTATCTAAACCAATCAGGAATGTTCCAGATTTTCAAAAATATAAATGTATCAAAGGTTTTTACCTCATTTTCCAAATAGGATAAAGTATAAAGTAATATTCGATAGTTGTTGGATTTGAGTTCTTCTTTCGGCGTAAGTTGTAGCTGGGAAAGTTGTCTTGGAACAAATATAAAATTTCCCACTATTTTTACCAAATTTTCGTAATGTATGTAATACCCGCAACCGGATAATCAGGGAACTCTGAAAATTTTAGTTTTCTAAATAAGGTTTATAAGCTATTTTGAAAATTATAACCTACTTGAGTAAAAACTCAAAATTCCCAACTTTTTTTTTCAAATTGTTGTTAGAGTGGCCACCCTCCCTGATTCCCTCCAAGAATCAGAAAAAATAAAAGAATAAATTAAGTAGGTTTGCATATGGGAATCCGATAAAGTAAAATGTAATATATCATACAATACATGAAAAGTATGTATGCATAAAATATCGGTTGCATGATAATATATGAAAAGTATGTATCCATAAAATGTCTTCATATTTTTTACCATTGTGCCATTGTATTTCTTTTTATTTCATTTTTATGTTTGTAGCCACACTATTCCTTATTTTCATGTATTTTTACTTTCAATAATTTGTTGATGTTAAAAACTTCCAAAATTTGAATATACTTTATTCTAAATTATCATATTGTTACACAACGTTTCAGGACTATTGTCCCTTATTCATGTAAATTGTTATTGTCCTAAATTCACTATAACAACAATTCTCATTCATGTGTATTTGTAATAATATTTACCTCATAATTAGTCAAACTTTTAATTTCACAAAGGAAATTATGTCAGTATCTACGTGTCTGAAAAAATTGTTTTACTCTGATGCTTTTACTGTTGCTTCATTATCATTCACTATCGGTGCATTCATCTCTCTCTATAGCACAAACATTGCTCTATATTTTATACTACCTCTTTGGACCTTATCTCATGTCCAGTCTGCTGTTTGGTTACCTCCCTATTTATATGTCCCACTTTGTCTAATGTGAAATTTAAATTAAACTTTTTTTTTATGATATGGATGTTCTAAACTCACTTATTTCCTCTGATTTTTATGTGTATATGTTTAGTCTATTTATAATGTCGGCGTAGTGTATATTTAAGTGTTTAGTGTAATGTATATAATTATATGAATTACAAATACACATGGATGAGAATATTTGTTATGGTGAATTATTATTTGTAGGCTTATTGAAGTACATGAATATGGGACGTCCTTTGTGGAACAATATGATAATTTGGAATAAAATATATTCAAATTTTGGAAATTTTTAACCTCAAAAAATTATTGAAATTGACTTACCATACTTCCTAAAAAGATAATCTAGAAGTATTTTTACGTATATTGA
This sequence comes from Halyomorpha halys, assembly GCF_000696795.3. Taxonomy (NCBI): domain Eukaryota; kingdom Metazoa; phylum Arthropoda; class Insecta; order Hemiptera; family Pentatomidae; genus Halyomorpha; species Halyomorpha halys. The sequence continues at coordinate 9,574 of NW_027112142.1, read as the reverse complement.
TTTCCATTTTCCTATGACTATTTTTCTATGATCATAATTTCTTGGTTTATTATCCTTGTAGTAATTTCTCAGCTAAGGCACATTGCCACTGTAGTATAGATAGCCCTACTATGCTTCAATAATAGCACAACTAAAAAAAAATATTTTTTTTAGATTTTATGCTTAACTTGTTCGAATGATATTGTAGTTTCACAATAGATATCACTGGCTCATCCTCACTTTCATCTTCAATTTTCTACCGTTGAACAGATGTACAGGTATTAAACTACTCAACTTTTCTTAAACAACAGTATAAGTTTAGTCATTTCATTTTTTTCGAATCTTTTTCTTGTATAGTGTTACATTTTGCTTTGCTGCAAATCTGTAGAACTTTCTTTCGTACCAGTGACATATTTGGACCTGAACTTGTTTTGAACTTCACGATTTAAACTCCATGGCGGAGTAGCTAAAGGCAGTGCACATTTAAGAAATATTAAAAATGTAAATGTAATTATAGATTAACTGGTGGTGTTATAAAAACCCCTATTAAGAAAGAATTTAAAGAAGTAAACACTAGTAATACTATAGCTTTACCTAGAAAATAATTATGAAACTAATACGTGCTTATTCCAAGCACTCTTCGGTTCAAAGGAAAAATCCCAGACCTTCTTGATTTAATAAATTACAATCATATTTCAAAATTTTACTATTCATTATATAATAGCTTTAAATGTTTATATTTTTTTACTCTAATTATCTTTTTCACTTTTGTATTTGCAATTTTTTATACTCTTCTTATTTTTTTTATAATGCCATTTATACGTCCTTTTTCGATTATCCTTTAAATTTTGTATAGTTTACAAAGAAAATACAATTGGGTTAGTTCGAAGATGGGTAAAGAACTGACATTATGCATTTATTAAATAAATATAATTCTAAAAAAAAAAAAATATCTAATAAGCAAAAATATAGAAGAAGAGGATTAAGTTATATCTGCTAATTGCTCTGCTATTGCTATTTTTGAGGATGTGTACGGATTTAATGAACACTATATATACTACTATGATAGTTTGTTATAAATTATTGTATTTAATTAAAATTAAACATTTACGTACACATTATTATTATGATTTAGTAACATAAATTAAACCAATACATGCGATAAGGAACGAAAATGAAATTTGTACTGTTTTTCAGCCCGTCTGGCATATCAAAGTGTAGTAAAAGATTTTTTAGCAGTAAAACAAAGTAGATATTCGGTTTTAGCACCTCAGCAATCCGTCAAATACGGTTTTTATGATAAAAAAAAAATCGGAAAATAAAAGTTTTTATCCCAAAATTTTCGGTTTTAAATTTTATCCCGAGACTTACTTGGAATCCACACACAAGACTGAAACGACAAGAAACTGCTCGTAGATTCCGATTGCTACAACACTTACTTGACAAACGGTCTAAACTTCCCATTCATTACAAAAAATTACTATATACTACAATAATCAGACCAATTTGGACATATGGAATTGAGCTCTGGGGCACCACCAAACCATCAAATTCTTCCCGCATC
>NW_027112142.1:0-7421 GCF_000696795.3 Halyomorpha halys | reverse complement strand
TATATATTGTTTTTTTAAATTAAATGTTTAGATGTTTTTATAAAATTAATGTTATGTAAAGCCAGTTTAACCCAGTGAGAATCCTAGCATTAGATAAAATCATCCATGAAGACGGTAATGTTCCATTTGTAATTGACCTAGTCCGGACTAAAGATCAATCCTTTCATTATAAATTTCCTAACCACCTAAACCAACTAGTTTCTAACTTTGATTCTTTTCGGAGGATTGTCAACAATGGAAGAGACAATCCTCCGAAAAGAAGAGGGCCTCGAGACCTAAAGTAGAAATATTATTAGAGTGCTACCAATCTGTTTCTCTACATGCCTGTAACACTCCATTATGATCTTAAATGAAATTTACTGGATGTATTTTTATGTAAATACAGTTGTAAATATCATTAAATGGATTTTTTTTTTTTAATTATCTCACTAAACTAAGGTATTCTGTTTTATGTTTGTTTTTTACCAGAGTAAGTACTTAATATAGGAAATAAAATACTTATCAAATTTTGCTCATTGATATATAATGTGGTATGGTTAATAACCAATTAGTATTGACACACTATCCCTGCTAGGTTTACGATGAGCGCCAGAGACATAATGTCAAGTTGAAGGCCAAGCCTCGATGAAGGTCTGACTTTCCTTCTCACTGAGGGGAAAGCAGTTAGTCTGATTATATATCGTTGCAATCTTCTATTTGACGGCATACAATTTGAAATTGTTTAGTAAGTTAACATGCTATTGTTTCCCGATAATTAATGTGTATTTTAAGTGCAGTTCCCTCTGGTCTACGAAAACAGCGAAGCTCCACAGTGCTCCCCACATACTGCAGACCCTGGAAATGCACATGTAAAAAATCTGCTGCGGTGCCAGCATTACACAACTTTCACATACGTCATCAAGTTTTGTGTAGTTTAGTAGCCGTGTTGAAGTTATCGCTATATTTTTTTATCTATTGACAAAGAAAGGCGAAAATTATGAACAAAAAATTTTCATTTTTTGCTATAAAAATTCGTATTTTTGTGGTTCCGGTGAGTATAATTTTTTTTTTCCTGCTAAGAATACAAAAGTTAAACAATAAATAAGAACCTGATTGCATAACTGAACTGGAGTCTCATCTTTACCCCTTCAAATCGGATATTTCTATTTGTCACCTTTACTTATTCATAAAATTCTTTAATATTTCCTATTTTACCATTCTAACAATGAGAACTTGTTATTTATTTCAAAAAAGCAAAATTTAAGGTTCTTTAAAAATATATATATATTCACTTTCAATCTAGTATTTTAAGCTCTCTTAGACCATTCCAATGAGAATTAGACCTAGCTAATATTAAAAACCATTTAATTGTTACTAGACATGCCGATTTTACTAAAAATCTTAATAGCAGTTTTCGAGAAAATCGGAAAAATCGACTTTATAAAGATTTTATTGAAAAAGTTCCTGTCACATGCCACCTTCAATATTTCAATTTAGTTTTGTACGACTTTTCATTTTGAGCTAGACTATTCACAAAACATTTTGCGAGACTGGAGTATTTGGATTCAACATCAAAACATGTATTTCTGTCAAAAACTGGAATTTCAGATTATGATGGCAATTCTTTCCCTTACTGGATATTCCAAAGATCAGTAAGTGGAAGCAAAAGTTGATTACTTGCCAAGATGTTATTTTTTGTAGTGACTTTTCATTATGGACTTTTTAAACTTCGTTATTTTCAGTTAATATTGGTGTTAAATTCTAACAATAGTATAATTTAACGTCCAAATATTAAAGTATTTATTTATGCTTTGCATCAAACATTAATATAATAATAATTAGTTTTTTTTTTTTTGTTCATCAAATATTCTACACAAATGAAGCATAAACAAACAACATAGTAACTAATGTAAAAAGCTTTCCATGTGCAATAAGCATGACTCAGGCAACTAAACTTTGGATATAAAATTATATCTTCAGTATAATAATTATAATGCCAAAGTGGTCAGAAAATTCATGAAAGAATTTAATTATAGGTGCAGATTTAAGTTAACCGTTAATTTATAATTTTGATTTTCCTCAATTCATCGTAACTATTCAGTATTATATATGTAGACGATAAGGAGAGGAGAATAATAAGTATAAAACACTTTTATTCCATTTAACAACGTTTCGGAATTTTTTCCATCTTCGAGTTATCTAATCCCTGTACCTACAACATTCTGTTTCAATATCAATCGATCATTTTGGATTTTTAATTAGTGATGCCACAAATTCATGAGGTCTTTCTGGCATTACAACATCAGAAAGAAAACAACATTAGACATAATACAAGATTGCAAAATTCGTAGATACGTCACTTGGCTTTGTTCCGGCGATATAAATAAAAAACAGGAATAAATAAATGCATACAAACAAATATACCTACATATATACATGGAAACAAATATATATACATAGTCTCTAAATATAAAGAATTAATTATATAAATAATTGATCGTATAACTTAAAATATGAAGAATTAATACTTATTGAATAAATAATTTCGGGTGACTATGATTGAAATAATAAATACGATTTGAGTATATAAGTAATTGAATAAAATATCTATTGATAATTAGGATTTCAGTCTTTAACAGGGCCTACCTTAATAAAACTTCATTCATTTTAGAATCTGCTAAATCGCCGCTCAATAATGTCATTCCTCGTGAATCAAAAAAATAAATAAACAATACTGTTTTATGAGGAGAAGGTGGTTAGGGGTGTGGTCAGAGGAGATGGTTAGGGGTGCGGTCAGAGGAGAAGATGGTTAAGGGTGCGGTCAGAGGAGAAGATGGTTAAGGGTGCGGTCAGAGGAGAAGATGGTTAAGGGTGCGGTCAGAGAAGAACACAAATAAGTTAAAAACTTGTTTATTAATGCCAATGTTTCGGCCAGAATGGCTAGCCTTCATCAGGGCTACTTGGAACAGATCGCAAATCCAAGTGATACTGTTTTAATATTATTTTAGAAATAATTTAATAAACCAACTTAGCATGCTAGAGAGTGAGCTCATCTCAACTATCGCACTCTGGGCACAATGCAGATCTTGCAGGAGAAAAACAAGTTTCTTGTCTAAATATATTTAATATTGTTACTCATAACTTTGCCCCTGAGGCTGCTAATAGCATTAGGAGCAGCCGTAAAACATTTTTGTTACATTTATGCACGAAGGAGATGAAATGATGACCCATACTGGAGCTAACCAGTTTGTGTAGATCAGATAGTGAGCCCAATTTAATTTATGTTACAAAGTAAGTTATCATCAAAATCAGAAGAAGAAGAAGAATTTGAAAAGTCCATCTTAAAGGAAATGGTATTATAAATTGGACAGCTTCAAATTCAGTAGTTACAATTTTACAGATGAAATACACCGATTTATTTTATTTTTTATGTTGGAATTTTTAATAGTATAAAAAAGTATCATTCCACCACCACCCAGATTTTTTTGAATAGATTTTCCTTTCTTGTTTTAGAATATCATAAAAGAGTTTTTCTTTTTTTTTTTTTTTTTTTTTGTGCAAAAATATTTTTATAAACTCTCTGTCACAGGTTTGGAGAATAGAAGTTTATAATTTATTAGCACAAGAATCAATAAAATAGCAACGAATCTAATTTTAATTATTACTTTTCATCTGTAGGGGGTAGAGTGGGCTCAGGTCCAGATTGTAATTATTCTATATAATTTATTTTACTTAGTTTGATTATGTTCATTTTATTTATTCATTTTTCTGTCTATATACATTTAGAGATTTTTTTATTTATTTATTATTGTTATTTGTATAAATGTGTACAATTACCACTATTACTCATTGCTAAAGTTTGTGGCAGATTGTAATATTATCAACAAATAAATATTTTTAAAAAAATTTAGTTATGCTGATGGATAAATTTGAAATCTGTTTCCCACATTCACAATAAGCAGATTCTTTAAAAAAATAAACGACCATTAGGAAAAGTATCAATACAAATTTTTTGCGGTTTTTTTTTTTGTGTTACGATATTTAACTAAAAAAAAAAACAGTCCAAAGAAGATATCAGACCCAAAAACTTTTTTTGTTTATTTTTAATTTATTTATTTGTTTATGGGCCATTCCCCGTACAAATAGAGTTAGCCTATAAAATACATGAAATAAATAATCAATTGTTGTAATTTTACAAAAATGATGAGTTAAAGATCATTTATTTAATTTAATGAATTCCCGAGTTGGGCTATCTACATTCGTCAAGATAAACCAATAAAACAAAAACGTCTCTTCATATTTAATAATATGAAAAAAAAAAACATAACAAAAACTATACATCTTATTGATGTATAATGACGATAGATATCCAGCTCTAAGGAAAAGATTTTGTGTTACATATATAAAAAAAAGTTTAAGATCCAATCCTCAGGGTACATACAGAAATTCATACAAAGGATTTTGGTTAATAATGCTTAGTTTCGGCATGTATCGGTTTAGGTTCTCATTGTCGGTTTAAGCCGGGAAGTTTGTCAAACATTAGAAACAATCCTCCAGGGCCGTTCCATCACAAGCTGGACAAAGCTTCTGTGGGTCCAAAGTATATTTGTGTGGACCGACTCTTAGAGTAATTGCACATTTACCGGAGAGTCGCGGTTGGGCAATTATTCTCAAGTAAGCTATGGGGCAGCTGATTTTTAGGTAGCTTTGAGGAACAACCGTTTTAGTCAAGACCCTAACGTATCACGGGCTATTGGTCGATGCTAGTAATAACAAGAACTCATTAACCTTGAAGGAACCAAATTCCCTATATCTATCCTAGATTTCCCACATTCTAATTCTGACACTTACCGGATCATTGAATAGTACCGGGTCGAACATACCGAAGCTCTCCAATATAATGGCAATATTTTTTGTTTATATACTTTTTTGTTTATATAGAGATTTTATTTATTTATTTTTATATTTATACTTTTTTTATTTTATATTTATTTACTCATTTTATTTTATATTTATTTTCTCATTTTATTTTTTATATGAAAGTGTACAATTACTGCTATTACTCGTTGCCCAAGTTTGTGGTGTGTTACAATCAATAAATAAAATAATTAAATTTAAATTAATAATAGCTACTACAGAATCTAAGAAATGCTTAGAGGAAACGATTACAAAAAATTCTCGAAAGTATATAGTTTCTCCCCTTTAGCACCTCACTCCTCAGTGTCGACGCGGAGTGCCCAATGCTACCAAATAGTGGCGCACGTGCCGGCTGCAGTGAGTGCAATAATTGCACTAACTGAGGAACCACTTAGTGCAGCGCGTAGGATGTGGTCTCTACGTGCAGTTGCATCATCCCCGACCCCGGCCTCCAAAGCAATGAGAATTCAGTTCCTCTCGTCATCGGCTCCCACTCCTTTGACCACTCGTTCCTTTGACAACCCGTTCCTTCGGCAACACGTTCCTCAATGATGTTTCTTATAATTAGCAACGTTTGTCCTCTGATTGTCCTCTTGCTCCTGTCTGTACTATTGTAAGTAGAGACCGGGGTTTCGTGTAATATTTTGTTCCTTAACTCCAAATTTCGACCGAAATTCGAATAATGAAAAATATACTTAAATAACAATAATTGTACGTTTTGCTCTCTTAGAGCTAATTTTTTATTTTTGATGCATAAAATTTAATACTTGAAGTAAATTGCTCGTATAATTCATTTTTCAATTTCAGGCTCTTTTTAAATATTGCTCGATTACACTATCTTAAAGTCTCGTTCCCCTTCTTCCAATTTTAAGCAATTATTTTAAAAGTGATATTGGACCGTCACTCCCAGGGGGTCTTAGTGGAGGGGGTTCGGTCCGGAAGGATTGCCTTTTTTTTGTGTTATGACTCGCTTTAACTGTCTGAAAAGTCAGATATGTAAGGCTACCACGGAGGGCGGGAGTGGAGGGTTTCACCCCGTTTTCCAATTTCAGGCGCTTTTTAAATATTGTGTATGCATGCCATTATTATTCATTTTGATTCAATGTTATATGTTTTCCTTATTTAATATATAGTTTAGAATTGACAAATTTGAGGTAAAGCTTTACATTGATTACCGTATCAAGAATCGATTCCAAAAAAAAAACAAAAAAACAAGTAAACAGAAGTGAATAATATTCTTGGAATTGTACTAACCTGTGGCTTTGTATTACTTTGAAAAAGTTTCTCTAGGATATGCCTGTTATAGAGAATGTCCATTGTTGTTTTAGTTTAGATTCCATCTGACTTTGTTGTGAATAGTGGGAATTTCATTTTTTTTAACATTATTGTATTAAATTTAAATAAAAATTAAACAAAAAATCAATTAGTTTGATAAATATGAATATGAATATAGTTAAACTTTTTCCAGTTTTTCTACAGTTCTTTCTTTACTTATTACTTGTTAGTTTTTATGTATATTCGTATTTAAAAACACAATTGAAAAGCTAAACAGGATAATATTCTATGTGAAATTTTATGAGAATTTAAAAATGGAATCTTGCTCAGAAGAATATTTTTAAATATTTCTAAAACTTAAAATTGAGATAGTTTTAAGAAATTGAAAAATTGAATTTCAGCCTTTATAATAACAATAAAATCGTTTAATACAATTAGCGTCCTCATAGCTCTTCAATTTTATATTTTTAATCTAAGTAGTTCAGTTTTTTATGTATGTTTATATAAATGTACAGAGTAGTTATCGAGATAATTCAAAAAAGGTTAGGAGAGCTTTCCATGTATTAATATTATAAATTAAACTAAAAAGTCTCTTATTGTACGATTTGGGTGTTTTAAAAAAATTTTGAATTTTTACTTCACGATCTCGCACTGCACGTTTTTCTTTTTTATTACGGCGCAAAAATCCGGTCCCCAGGACTAGATTTACAGTTAAATCGTTGATAAATGATAAATCGTTTAATTTATTCTTTTTATTCCGGGCGAATTGATTTTCAAATTTACAATCAACTAATTTGAGCAGTTTTACTTATTTAATTGAACTTGGTTAATCCACTAGCGTAAGCCAACCAAGTCACAAACTCATTGGACCTCTCACCTAACCTTATAATGCCTAAAAGCAATCCAAGGTATCCTTCATACCCAGCTATACATTAAGCATACGTCCTATATGTACGTACCCAATACCCACTAAAAATCTTTACAGGAGGGTATGAAAAAAAAAAAAAAAACTTTTTTAGCTGTTGTATTGTATTATATATTTGTATTCTGTAACCATATATAAAAATAAAGAGGTTTGAAAATAAAATAAAAAAACTTATTTAGCTGATGTTCTTTTAGGCAGTTTTGGAATTCTTTCGGAAAAAGAATTCCAAAACTGCCTCAGTAAAAGCGCCGTTTTCATATACTACCCCCTTCCAGGATCTTGGTCCTGTTGACTTCCTTTAATACTTATAATAAATACATAAATA
>NW_027112141.1:0-4913 GCF_000696795.3 Halyomorpha halys | reverse complement strand
TTTTTTATTTTTATTTATTTATTTATTTTTTAAATTTATTTTAGTATGTATGAGATCATTCATCACTATTACCTATTGACCACAACTGTGTTGCAGATTCTAATATCTATCAATAAATAAATCTATTAATAAAAAAAAAAATAATAATAACTGGAGTGTCTCTTGCAACATAAACAAGTAAATAGTGATACTAAACCAAGATATTTTGGTTGATAAACTAATAATTTATCTTAAAATTTTCAATTAGAATTATTTTTTGGGTCATTGTTTCAATCACGTCCAAAATATTAATTCTATTCGTATTGCAATAGGAAAATAGTTATCATAAAAATACAAATTAATAAAAACATAATAATGCCAAACAGATATTTTCATTAAAAGCACACATTTTTGTTAAAATAAAGCATTTTAGTCTTCTTAACGTTATGATGAAAATCTATTGCAACAAAAAAGGTATAAAATACCATATTTTGGGATGCCTAGTCTTATTGATAGTGATGTTAAACCAAATAATTTTTTTATTATTAATTAACAAATATTAAATATATAAATATTTTTGCAAATAATGTTTTCATTGGAGTGCGGAATGCTCGGGAGATTATTATGTTATTTTATTATTACAATTATTTTTATTAATTTTTTTTAAAGGTTCATTTCCTAAAAAAAATTAAATTTTGAAGGAATAATAAGCAAATACTACGATGTAATGTAGTGAAATTTAAGTATGAATTATGTGCATGCATGTGATTTAGATTTGATGATGATGGAGATGATCAAGCATATATTTTTAAAATTTTCAACAATAGCAAACACTAACGATGCTGAATAGTAGTTCTCATTATACTAACAGAAATGGGTTTTCTTTATTGACAAAAATCGACTGGCAACAATTAAAAAGTTTTCCTAGGCCATCTCTCAGATGAAGCACGACTGTTATGCACGAGTATTAATAAGTGTGAAATTATTGTCACTTATCGATCATATTGTTGTTGTTCATTATACGATTATTTCGTGCATTGTTGAAAATTAAGTTACATTAAGAAGCTTTAGAGGAGCCAATGCATAAATTTCTTTTACTATGACAGAAGCGCACATTACCACATCGGCTCGTAGACATAAACAAATTTATCTGTGCACTTGGGAAGTAACAAAAATACCCTTTTATGATAGTGTTATTTATGAAAATGTTGCGTAGATGTTATCAGAAACCAATTATACAATAGGGATCCATTATTTACTCAGGACGTTAAGAGCTGCCTTCTTCACTTTCCTAGTTATTAAATTCCTGATTCTAGTAACGTTAAGGGTATAATTAAAATTAAGAGTATGATTTTTGAAAATTGCTAATCGCTGTTATAATGCAATGACATAAAAAATGTTGTTAATTATAAAGTATCTTAACATATATTTTAGTACGTGAGAGTGAGTAGTATTAGTACTAGCATAGTATTAGCACTGTGCTACTAACTCCAGGACCCAGATTTGAATTATTATATGTTTCGATGTAGCCGTGAGACAGCCCTGTGGGTTCGGGAGCTTTCCCAGATTGGAGAAAACTCTGGCGGTTGAGTGTGATTCTCACCTCCTTGCACAACCGTTTGTCTAGTAACAGTACTTCCTTAGAAAGTACTGGACCCCTAACCCTTCATGAGTTGTAGCAGTAAAGATTTGAGTTTTTTAAAAAATATATTTTAGTATACTCCATTAGTTTATTCCAAGTCACATACAAACCGCCTTCACTACTGTTATGATAAAAATAAGCCTTGTCTTTTTGACAGTGAAGTTAAATCAAAATATTTTGTTCATAATCTAATAATTTATTTTAATATTTTAAATGTATACTGCCCCCTAGTAATTCACTTTCCTACAACCACCTTGATTCTTTATTCCAATCCCTCGGATCGCGCTTCATTGCTGGAGGAGACTATAATGCCAAATATCAACGATGGGGATGTCGTACGTCTAATACCCGTGGAAATATCCTGTCCAATGTCTCTTCCTCCAATAGTTATTTTATCCTCTGGCCCATGAGTCCTACTTACTGGCCTACATCCCTCAAGAAACGTCCCGATATCCTTGATATATTTATCACTTCCCAAATTTCCTGTTCTGTTAGAAAACAAACTGGACTTAAAAATTCCACTTAAGACTAAACATAGAAATATTTAGATTCCAACCACATAATCCCAGATCACCAGTTTAGTTTCCGAACATCCCACTCCACTATCCAGCAATGCCATCGTGTGGTTGATGTAGTCTCGTTTTCATTGGAGTGCGGAATGCTCGGGAGTCTTTCTTGATGTAGAACAAGCTTTTGATCGAGTCTGGCACCCAGGACTGCTATATAAGATCCGTAAATTCCTACCCCCTACATATTATCTCATTATCCATCCTGATAAGAGATATCTCAAACAGGTTATTTATTTATTCATCCCTGTTTCCTCAGTCTGCTGGTGTACCTCTGGGTAGTATCCTTGGTCCTATCCTTTATACAGTTTTTACAGCTGACATCCCAACCCATCCTTACACTATTCTCACCACGTATGCCGATGACACATACCTATTGTCAGTGAATAATGATCCTTTCATTGTATCCCAAACCCTCCAATCCCTCATCACCAACCTTGAAGAATGGTGCCAAAACTGGAGGATTAAAATAAATTCCAGTAAATCCCACCAAATCACATTTACCCTTCGCCTTGCCCTACAGTATCTTTTAATAATACCCCACTTATTTCTGTTGAACAGATCCGTTACTTAGGACTAAATCTGGACAAACGACTGACCTGAAATCCTCATAGAAGACTGAAAGAAAAGACATGAAACTGCTCGTCGATTCCGACTATTACAACATTTACTAGACAAACGGTCCAAACTTCCAATCCATTACAAAAGACTGATCTACATGACTATTATAAGGCCTATTTGGACAGAGGACGGAGTAGAGCTATGGGGATCCACTAAACGATCGAATTCCTCTCGAATCCAATCCTTACAGTCCAAAATTCTTCGTAAAATCCTTAATGCTCCTTACTTTGTCACAAATCAAATCATCCATCAGGACCTCAATGTCCCCTAGGTTGCCGATTTGGCCAGCACCAGATACCGATCCTTCCGTAATAAACATCCAAACCAACTCGTTTCTAGCCTGGCTTCTCCTTCACTACCTAATAATTCTCCTAGGCGTCTGAAAAGAAGATGGCCTCGAAATCTTCTCCTTTACAAATGTTATTGCAGTTCTATCAATGGGTAGATTCCCACATATTTGTATCATGTCATAAGATCACTTACAGCAAATTTACTTGATGTGTATATATGTATACAGTTGTAAATAACAATAAATAAATTATTAAGATAAAATTTTTTAAAAAAATATTTCATCATTTTTTAAAATGTATTTATTTATTTTTTGCATATTTTCCTTATACTTAGTCCATATTTCCAATTTAATTTTAAAATGTTTCACTTTAAAGTACACATTTTAGTCTTGCTAATGTTATGATGAAAATCAATTGCAACCAAAAAGGTATTGAATAGTTCGGTATGCCTTATCTTATTCATATTAATGTGAAACCAAAATATTTTTGTCAATTATATAATAATTTATTTTCAAATTTTCAATTGGAAAATTATTTTTTTGGTCAAAAAAAAAAAATTATTAAAAAAATATTATTTCTATTCGTATTGCAATAGGAAAATATAACATAAAAATACAAATTAATAAAAACATAGTATTGCCAAACAGATATTTTTATTAAAAGTACACATTTTTTTTAAAAGTAGGCATTTTAGTCTTCCTAATTTTATGATGAAAATTATTGCAACCAAAAAAGGTATGAAATACTTTGGTATGCCTAGTCTTATTGATAGTGATGTCAAACCAAAACTTTTTTGTTATTAATTAACAAACATTAAAAATGAAAATATTTTTGCAAATAATTTATTTTTTTTGTTTCTTCTTACACCTGATTTTATTGGTTTGTAATGTTATTCCAGCTGACCGGCATACGATTAAATTAATATTAAACAATAACAAGACTCATTTAAGTTTATATAACACTCTTTTTATTTTAATAAGATTGATAAATTAAATATGAATAATTATTTGAGCTTTTAGTATTATTTATTTAAGACTCATGATCATTTTTTTAAACATCAACCTTATCCATTAGGACGCTTAATCGAAAAAAAAAAACAATTGATTGAGTCAACTTCCTGATCACTTTAGTAATTCAAGGTTTACTAATTAATCGGAAAAAATAGCGATGACATGTTATCGGCCAGAACATCAACAAGTTATCTCGAGATTTCAGGAGGTTGAAAAACTCATCTATATTTAGAGCTTAAGAAACCATTAAAACGAATTAGTCAGATATGACATAGAACTTCAAAACTTACCTGATAGCTAAAGATTAGGAATTTCATTTAACTAGTAAATATTTTTGAGAGGAACGAAATCATCTCAATTGTTCAAGGATATTTTAAGTTGTAATATGCCATTAACAATATGTCCAGAAATATGCATGCTGTCATTCATTCCGGCAATTCCTTATGAATATCGTGATTTAATAATAACTGGGCCAAGAGACTTATTAAAATAAAAATGGACAATTGGAGTTCTGGCAATGGTCAGATTCTCCACTCAAGTTGAGTGTTTGAGGCTTTAGCTCACTTGCCCAGCCTCCACTGGCTCATTACCAGTGATGCGGCGAGAGGGATGCGCTGGGATCTCTTGAGCTCTGCTCTACCCCTCCACACGTGGGGGATAGAGTGGGCTCAGGGATCCTCAGGTCGATTGTGTAAATATTGCATATATTATTTTATCATTATGTTATTTTATTTATTAATTTTTCATACAGATAGTTTGATTATGTTCATCTTGTTTATTTTTTTGTTTGTATATGTTTTCAGAG
>NW_027112140.1:3847-4609 GCF_000696795.3 Halyomorpha halys | reverse complement strand
GGAAAATTGGAGAGAAAAAACACACTCAAAGTCTCAGTATATACTGCTTTATTCTCAGTGTTAATCCTACATATGAGCCGTTCAGTGCACACATCGATTAACTGCACTATTTTAAAAATCTTAAATTTAAGTGTCAAAGCACAGATTAAGATCATTAAACGGAAATTTTTTTTGGCCATTGAATAATAAGTAATTTATTTCGGAAGCCATTGTGATTAACTCCATACTCTAATGTAAATTGTTTCAACAACACAATTATTAATTATTGAATTATTTGTTCCGTCCGAGCATCAACGCTCTTTTTTTAAAAACAGCCGAAGATGCTTTCCCCCTCTCAACGATATTGGTAACAAAATCGCATCGGCAAACAGATAAAAAAGAAGCGCAATGCTAACGGAAGTTAGTATAACAGTGATCTCGCACCATGAATGTTACTGTATACTTCACTAATATTACATGGACTAAATATTTTCTTGGTCTTTTCAACATTCCTCCCAGATTGTTTTTAAAGAAATAAATATTAATAAACCCGTTATAATCAAGAAGAGTGAAACTAATAACAATGTGGATGAGGAAAATAGTAATGGTTCTTCAATACGATTTATCAACAGTCTTTTCCAGACTGTCTGGTCCAAGAAGAAGTTTATCGTTTTCCTCGGATTCATCTAATTGCAACAGTACATATTTCCCAACAAACACATTGATGGGGAGGAAAAGAAGTCGTAATCCTGATAAATGGACTCGAAATTTACAAAAGCATAA
>NW_027112140.1:0-1517 GCF_000696795.3 Halyomorpha halys | reverse complement strand
GCATGTATTTATTTAATGGCTATTGGATACCAATTGACTTGCCTTTTCTTGTACAATAAGAACAAAATATTACTAATCGTATTAAATGAGTTTAATGTATAACACTCCAACATGTATAACATTACAATACCCAAAAGTTGAAAACAAAAATGCTGAAAGGTGAAGATATGTCAAAAGGTTATTTTGAACTATTTTAGGTTCAAAACATGTGTAACATTAAATTATTTATTTTTGCAAATGAAGAGTTTTTATAAAAGTCAATACGTTCTCTTTTGGTTTTGGAAAGGTATTATTCAAAAACTATTAGTTTTTATCTAATATAAAAAAGTTAAATAAACTGAATAGTTTTTTGAAGTGGAATTTTGATTTGTCAAACAAATTAATTACTCCTTCGAAGTTAATATATTATCCTTTGATAGAAAACTCCTCAAATAAATAATTTAAAAAAGTTCAAAAATTAGATTCAATGGTTGGTCGATATTACCTGTAAAAACTTTTAATTATTTAATGATTACATGATAACAACGATAAATTCGATTCATGTTTAATGTAAGTTTGAAGATTAGAATTTTGTTTTCGTTGACTCTTCTCAACATTTGTAGCATGACACCTTTTGTGTGACTCGAAATGTGAGCATATTTGAAAACTAAAAAAAAGTCGAAAACTTTGCCAATTTACAACATTTTAAAAAATTTCCTAATCAAAATAATAAATAAAAAGTACAAATAATGTTATAAGCGAATGAATAGAAAAATGGATATTTTTGCTAGAAAGAATATTTTTAATGCACCATCCTACTTGGAACTTTATTCCTTTTTTCTAAACGTTAAAAGTTTGAAAAGTTAAAAATTGAATAATTTATTTTGGATAAGAATGAAATAACACAAAATTTAATTCAAATTCATATATTCGCGACTCAATGCCTTTATCCACTTAATCTTCAATTAACAGAGCATTTCTAAGAATAACAAACCTAAATATAGACGCTAGGTAGCAAAATATAGTAGTTTTTAAAAAATAAACCTACCAAATAATTATTTTTAATAGATGAATAATCTTTCTGTTCGTAGATAATTAGTGGTGGATGACTGACTGTGGTGATAATTCCAATTTATAATTTCCATTGTATTAGTCTGTAGAAACGACCAAAAATAAAACTAGTTCTTTAAATAATTTTCATTATAAATTTATTATTTTTTCAGAACGATTGCAGTAAAATTACAAACAGGTCTGAAAAACAATTTTTAAATTGAAATTTACCGGCGCTCTGCAACTTACTAAAAAAATTATACAGGAGTAAATTGATTTCTTGACGTGAGATGAAACCGAAGCGGTTGGGGAGAGGAGCAACGCTGGTAAATTTTAGCAGGAAAATTTTATATTGTGATGAGAGGGTAAGAGATTATAGTAGCTCAACGATTACGAAAGTATCGGTCCGATTGAGAGAGCTCCTTAAAGCTTCTACCCTCCTATTACAGTACAAAACAATTTCATTGTAGAATCGACTTAGAAAATGG
>NW_027112139.1:11833-12414 GCF_000696795.3 Halyomorpha halys | reverse complement strand
TCTGTGTAAATTTTTAGATAATTTTTATACTTTTCAGACAATATTTCTAGTGTTTTCTGTTTTAGAACTGTCGGTGGATAGTGTATTTTGTATCATTTATATTTATTGTATCCCATTCTTTTAACTTTATTTCTTCTGTGTTTTCCATCCGTGTACATTTATATATATTTTATTTTTTGTTAAATATTTCTTCTTCCCCCCCTATTATGGATATTATCACTTATTGTTTACCTAATTTTAATATTTTCTACAGTGTTGACTTTAAAATTATTTTCAAATGTAACGTACTTAACTGCCATCCCCACTCCTCTCAATACAAACGCTTCACTCTGACTTTTGTCAAAACAGGTATGAATTCTGTCTCGTTCGTTGTCTTCCTTTATTTTTGATTTCATTCTTATCCCCCTTTTTCAGCTCTTAGTTTCTACATTCTTTTATATTTCTTCTTTTCATCTGTTACTATTTTCGTTTTCATTTATTGCTTACAACCTTTACTTTTCTTATTTAATTTTTACGTTTCATTTCATAGCCTTGTAATTTTCCATTTACTTTTTTACTTATATTATGTGTTTGTATCTTTT
>NW_027112139.1:7138-7793 GCF_000696795.3 Halyomorpha halys | reverse complement strand
AACTGCTGGATTTCACTCAACTTAAATTCTCTTAATTTGAAGTAATATATTTGATTAACTAAAATAAGTTAACTGCAGAATTCTACTTAACTTAAATTCTCATGATTTGAAGTAATATATTTTATTACAGTTAAGTAAACTACAGGATTCTACTTAACTTAAATTCTTATAATTTGATATATTATATTTTATTGCAGTTAACTGATGGATTTTACTTAACTTAAATTCTCATAATTTGAAGTAATATATTTGATTTTAGTTAAGTTAACTGCAGAATTCTACTTAACTTAAATTTTTATGATTTGATTTAATATATTTTATTACAGTTAAGTTAAATGCTGGATTTTACTTAACTTAAATTCTCATAATTTGAAGTAATATATTTTATTACAGTTAAGTAAACTACAGGATTTTACTAAACTTAAATTCTCATAATTTGATATAATATATTTTATTACAGTTAACTGCTGGATTTTACTCAACTTAAATTCTCATAATTTGATGTAATATATTTGATTTTAGTTAAGTTAACTACAGGATTCTAATTAACTTAAATTCTGATAATTTGATTTGAAATGGTATGCATTGATATAGGGAAAAGCATGTTCTGGCACAGGGCTCATGAGCAAGCATCTTTGGGTTTTTTGGCACAAAA
>NW_027112139.1:4807-5288 GCF_000696795.3 Halyomorpha halys | reverse complement strand
CTTATCATTGTTTATTAGATTTTATTTTATATTGATACTATTTTACGTCTTCCTTCCTTTTGTTTATATGTAATTTCTTATCACTTTTTTTTTTTAACATAATATTTGTCCTAGCTTAAATTTCCTTATTCTATCTTATTGTTGTAATGTTCTCAGTTTTTTTTGTATCTTTTAGCCCCCTGATAAAGCCCTGCAAAGTGGGTCGAAACGTCGGAAAATAAATAGTTGTAAACTATTTTTCTTTCTCTTTTGACCGCAACCCTGACCATCTTCTTATATAATAATAAAACCTATTTGGACTTATGGACTAGAACTGTAGGGGACCACTAAAAACTAACATGAAATGCATTTTATCATTTTTAGCCTAAAGTCCTTCGAACAATAGTCAATACTCCCTACTATGTAACCAACAATACCCCACATCATGACCCCATCCCTACTATGTGACCAACAATAACCTACATCATGACCCCATCCCTAC
>NW_027112139.1:3215-4232 GCF_000696795.3 Halyomorpha halys | reverse complement strand
CTACAATCCGTCTGGAAGGTTGAAACGGTAGTGGCCCAAAGGCCTGGTGCAAATAATCATATTAGAGTGATGCCAATGTGCAGATTTTCCACATTTGGCTAGCGCCCTCACTCATCCTCCTCTGACATTTAATACCAGTGACGTAGTTGAGACAAAAGCGCCGGGATCTCCGTAGTCTTCCTCTTTCCTCCATAAATTGGGTGTAGATCGGTTCTCGATACCGAGAAGGAACTCGATTAGGATTTCCCCAGGCTGCATGTAAATATTCTAAGTAGAAATGATTGTATTTAAGATGTTCTTGAAATTTAAGTTAAATTTTGTTTTATATATTTATAAATTTTGTGAGAATGAGCTCTCTGAATCCCTATTATAATTGTCTACAAATATAAAACAGAATGTAACATCGGGATATTATCCACAAATTGTTCAGTATGGGGAGACATAAGCATCTCGATTGTTGTTATTTTACAGTAACGTATGCAAGAATATTAAAAGATCTGCTGATTAGATATGACGTTAATTATCTCATGCATTTTAATTAAGATGATCTTAATTTTTTTTTAAATATTTATTTATTGCTATTTACATGTGTACATTATAATACATTTAGTAAATGTGATCTTAGTTAAATTGGAGTGTTCCAGGGGTGTAGAGAAACTATCCATTGGTAGCACTCTAATGACATTTTACATTAGCTAGTCTCGTGGCCATCTTCTTTTCAGGCGCCTCAGAGAATTATCAGGAATGGAAGAGGAGCCAAATTAGAAACTAGTGGGTTTGGGTGTTTAGGGAGTTTATAATATGAGGAGTGATATCTGGTTCGGGCTAGATCGGTTACATGTGGAACATTAAGGTCTTTATGTATGATTTTATTTGTTACAAAGTAAGGAGCATTGAGGATTTTACGAAGGATTTTGGATTCTAAGGATTGAATACGAGAGGAATTCGAAGGTTTAGTGGAGCCCCAAAGCTCAACTCCATATGTCCAGATTGGTCTTATTTCAGTCATGTAGATCA
>NW_027112139.1:2364-2944 GCF_000696795.3 Halyomorpha halys | reverse complement strand
AAAAAAAAAAAAAAAAAATCAGGATATTATACACAAATTGTTCAATATGTAGAGACATTAGCATCTCGATCGTTTTTATTTTACACTAACGTATACAAGAATATTAAAAGATCTGCTGATTAGATATGACGTTAATTATCTCATGCATTTTAATTAAGATGATCTTAATTTTTTTTAAAAATATTTGCTGTTTACAACTGTACATTATAATACATTTAGTAAATGTGATCTTAGTTAAATTGGAGTATTCCAGGCGTGTAGAGAAACTACCCATTGGTAGCACTCTAATGACATTTTACATTAGCTAGTCTCGTAGCCATCTTCTTTTCAGGCGCCTCAGAGAATTAACAGGAATGGAAGAGGAGCCAAATTAGAAACTAGTGGGTTTGGGTGTTTAGGGAGTTTATAATATGAGGAGTGATATCTGGTTCGGGCTAGATCGTTTACATGTGGAACATTAAGGTCTTTATGTATGATTTTATTTATTACAAAGTAAGGAGCATTGAGGATTTTACGAAGGATTTTGGATTGTAAGGATTGAATACGAGAGGAATTCGAAGGTTTAGTGGAGCCCCAAAGC
>NW_027112139.1:0-424 GCF_000696795.3 Halyomorpha halys | reverse complement strand
GCATAAAGAATCATGCTAATACACAATCGTTACAACAGATACTTTTATTTATTATTTGGAACTAATTATTAAACATATGTTGGCCGCAGCAATATGTAAATATTCTACATCAAAAGAAGTTTCTGAAATATTAGAGAAGATTCATAAAATTAAATAGATTTATAAGAATTCAAAAGAGGCAGCCCTTAGCTCAGTGGTTAAGACACAGTCTTACTAATTTAATGTCTATTGATATTCGGATCCGGCCTGGGGTGTTCACTTTTTCATTGAGTGGCGATCCCACAAAATGAAAAACTTTGACCTCCAACCATGGTTAGGTAGTATAGGACTAAAAGTGCTTGCGGAATGAATAATAAACCTACAAAAACAAGTGAAAGAAGAAGGCAACATCCCTTTTTGTATAATACAAACTATACAATAGGTA
>NW_027112138.1:146129-146617 GCF_000696795.3 Halyomorpha halys | reverse complement strand
AAAAGGAAAATAAGGGCACGAAATGTGACAAGCAAGCTCAACTGAGATACTACTTTATTCCTCTGTATAATACTAAATAAATACCTTCCGGCTTGTTTACATGGGGAGGTTAGGTATTGAGACTCATAATAGGCTCCCCTGCCAGGTTACGAACAATTCCTCGTAAAGTACAACAAAAAGTAAAAATAACAAAAATAAAATACCATTCTATATGTTACAACAAAGAAATTAAAACTAGATATATACACTTTAACAAACTTAATCTAACATTTTGCTATTTACACAATTTTATATATACAACTTAAGGCTATTTACACTGGTCACCCACTCACGCTATTTCCTATTTACACTCCGATATACTATAAAACAACAAACAAAAGAAAACATCAACAAAAAAACGAAAATCTGTATATCTGAGCTAGGGAGGAGGCACTCCAGGTGTCTCCGGAGTTGTTATCGCTGGGAACCTTAATTGTTCTACGTGAACC
>NW_027112138.1:145771-146079 GCF_000696795.3 Halyomorpha halys | reverse complement strand
AAGGGCTGGAACCGGATGTTGCAATGCCAAAGGCAATTGCGGCATACAATCATTCGGTGCACACCGTTACGGGGTTTTCGCCGTTTGAGATCCTTATCGGGCTTTGTGGAATCCGGCGGGACTACAAGGGTACGGCGGTGGACGGTGATGAGATAAGCAACAATCATGTCACTAGGAAAAAGCTATGGGAAAAATTTTGTAAGTGGTAATTAATTTTTTTTTAATTTATCTTTGATTATGTCGATGTACTGAATAAATTACATGGCATTTTTTTTAAATTGTATAAATTCATGATTTTATTTTTGTTT
>NW_027112138.1:144991-145260 GCF_000696795.3 Halyomorpha halys | reverse complement strand
TTTCTTCTGTTTTCTGGGTTACTAGCTCTCTCTCTTCTACCCACTCCAAATTCTCTCCTCCTCCAAGGGTTGGGCATGTTTCTGGGCCGTTGGTATTCGATCCTGGTCCACCCAGGCTCTTCTACTTCCATTCGGGCCTCGACTTCTCTAGCGCTTATTTCAATGAGATCTTTTTACAAACGAGTGCTCTCTCGGAAATCCTTCCTTCTTCCCTAGCTCCTTTGCCAACTGTACCTTTAGTACCAGGGATAAGAACTGCATCCGACCCT
>NW_027112138.1:126790-140386 GCF_000696795.3 Halyomorpha halys | reverse complement strand
TGATGTTGGTGCTGTATAATATGATTATACTTTTTTGTAAAGACTGGTACACTGAGGTAACCTAATCATTAGCACGTGGTACTCATACTGCTATTTTACAGGGACAATCTCACTGCTACCTGTCGAAAGGTTATCGTTGCAACAGCTAGGTTTGAGACACCTGTTATTTTCTAAGATCGGTAGGCGCCCCCCGCAACAAATGGTTATCACCCGGAATGGCCCCTCATAGCGCCGAGATTGCTTACTCCTATTGGACCCTAAACGGCGGTACACCACCGTCGCAATTCGAATGTCTCCCATCACATCCCGAAGGTTTAAATTCTGTCGTTCAACTCGCCGACGCTTCTCCCTCTCTATTCGCCCTCTCGCTTTCTCCCACATCTTCCGCATGACCATCCCGTGATTCACAATTTCCCCATCCGCCTCCACCGGGTCCATAAAGTTCCTACGTCTTTCTTGTAGGGCAAAGAGGACCTCGAACGGTGAAAACCCCGTAGTGGTATGAATGGAGTGATTATACGCGGCTATCGCCCTTACCATTGCTTTGTCCGCGTGATATACCCGCAAATGGTCGTTCAGAGTGCTATGTAAGCGTTCTATCCCCCCTCTACTTTTCGGATGACCTGGGGTGTTAATATGCCACTCCACCTCTAAAGTCTTCATCTCTCCCCTGATCGTGGCATTATCGAATTCCCGGCCCCCGTCGGAGGAAATCCGCCTTGGGACCCCATAAAATTGGAACCATGTTCTCAGTGCGACTATTACTGCCTCCGCTGTCCTATCTCGAGCCAGATGGGCCATGGCCACTTTGCTAAAGAGCTCGATGACGGTTATCCACTAAAACCCTTTCCATGTAAATGAGTCAATCTGGATGTCTCTAAGTGGTTCCAATGCAGTGGGTGTTTCCTCTTGCACGGCCTTCGGCGGGTGGCGGTCGTACTTCGTACTAAGGCATATATCGCAACCTCCTATAACTTTCTGGACCGTCTTCTTCACCCCCACCAAAAATAGCGACGTTTGAGAGCCTGTAACGTCTCGCTCACACCGCGATGATTGGTTTTTCCTTGATAGTGAGCTAGAGTAACCTCCCATTGCCGTTCTCCGTCTCGCACAGTCTCCACCATCATCGTGCATCGGATAAACGTCCTATCGATCCCCACTTGTTCCAGTCTCCATAGCCGTTTGATCTTCTCCCATATGACCTCATTCCCTACGTAGAGATATTAAGTTCTTAGTAAGGGAATCCAGATCCAATTTGTCATCTGAACATCATATGGACACAAGTCATTCCAGATCTTATCTGAATGATAACAAGGGATCGGCAGATTCATACACACCTACAATCGATGACGAACACCACATCCATGGAGATTTTATTGAAGATGCAATATTGAGACAAGAGAGTTTAACACCCATTCGCTATCTCTCTTGCCACTGTTACTTCGCCATAGAAGGTTCCAACATCAAGGGCAAATCTGCTTCCAGCCACTTCGGTGCAGCCAAAGTTTGAAGATCAAGCCGACTTCGAGAAGTACCACCATTA
This sequence comes from Halyomorpha halys, assembly GCF_000696795.3. Taxonomy (NCBI): domain Eukaryota; kingdom Metazoa; phylum Arthropoda; class Insecta; order Hemiptera; family Pentatomidae; genus Halyomorpha; species Halyomorpha halys. Next base: position 138,843 of record NW_027112138.1, on the reverse strand, counting down.
CCCTAGAAGGTCAAAATTAGTCCTGTATATTTGTATATAGCTGGGTTCAGCAAATCGTTTTTGGTTCTTTCATTGTTGTTTTGGTTTATTGTTCGTTTTTAGATTCATGTACTTATTTTAGGTCAATGTGATTGTTTGTACTCTTATACTAGCATTCATCGGGCTCATTACTTCTGTTATAATCTTCAGTTCTTAGTTTTCATCCACTCCTGCCAAGCGGGAATTATTAGGGTGGGCGGACGCATCCTCTACATAGTTCCTGGAAGTTGCACATATTTTGTTTATTTTTTCTCTATACCACACAAGAATCAATTTCCTTTTTTCTTATTCATATTTTCTTTTTTATCATTAAATTAGCCTAAACAAGTCATCACAAGTAATTTTAAATGATTGTTTAGGATGTAAAGTTCATTTTTGTTTACATTTATACTCTGTGCATAAGCATAATCTTATTGTGTATTGTTCTTCTCTCTCTGTAAATTTCAGCCTATCTGCTACAGCCACAACTCATCTCAACAAGTAAATCACCCGGAGCGATTTAGGTGGGCGGTATGTTCCGGGTAACCTACGGCAACCGAAAGGTTGAATTGGAGGGGGCACAGGAGGAATAGCCTACAGGATATATTAGCGCCCATGTGGCGAAAAGTCAAAACTCACCTCCTCCAGCGCTCTCTGTAAAGAGAAGCAACCTTTTTTTTTTCCCCTCCCTTGCCATCTCTGGCATACGGGGTGCGGGAGCAGTGGGGTAGTGCGCTGGGGTTTGCGCATGCCACTACTCCCTAGGATCACCAATTGTTTTCCTTTTTTATTCTTTTGTTAATTATTCAATTAATGTTTTTTTTTTGTTTTTGTTTTTTTACTGTAGTGCAGCCCAGCGCTACGTCTGATGGAGTTGCACCTTGTCCACTGCATCCCTCTGGGTGCCTCCTGCAGTTACCAGGCTGGTCCAGCCCTCCTGGTCTCAATCCGGGTTAGCTTCCTCATCTTCTGGTGGCTCGCCGATGTTGGGCGGTGTAGTGGTACAGTGGGGCACCTCCTTCCACCCGTAAATGAACTCCTTGAAGAAGGGATAATTCTCTTCTTCTATCAAACTGGGAAGGTCCGACTCGGCGAGGGCGTAAATCCCGGTCTTTCTCGACAGCCTGGCTCGGTGTCCTTCCATGGCAGAGCAGGGGAAGCAACCCAGACTAAAGTGAGAGGTGAGAGCCATCTTGTCTTCTGGTAGAAGCAGTTCATTATTCCTTTTGTGTCTCATGATTCCTGATGATTTTGTCTACCATGAGTGAGTAGAACTCTCGGAGTTGTTCCCAGAAGTAGAGAGGAGAGAGGCTTAGAGATCCAAAGGGAGGAAAGAAGAAGTAAGTCCACATGGCAATCATTAACATTCACCACCACATGGTAATCATCATCAACCACCTCATTATCTACAATTCCATAGCCCAGCATTCAAAATTTACTAACCATTTAATCATAAATATTTTCTTTCGGCCACCCACTACACCATTCGTAACTTAAACAATAGAATTTTATTTTTCATTTAATCATGTTCATTTTTCATTTATACAGTCCACTTCAGCAAACCAAAAGTGAAGTGTGTCCCGCAATTCGGTTGAGGGCATACTTCATTATACAAAGGTGTTTATGTATGATTTTATTTGTGACAAAGTAAGAAGCATTAAGGATTTTAGGAAGGATTTTGGATTGCAATGATTGGATACGAGGGGAATTCGAAAGTTTAGTGGAGCCCCAAAGCTCAACTCCGTATGTCCAGATTGGTCTTATTACAGTCATGCAGATCAGTATTTTGCAATGAATTGGAAGTTTAAACCGTTTGTCCACTAAGTGCTGTAAAAGTCGAAATCGACGTGCAGTTTCCTGCCTTTTCAGTCTTGTGTGGGGATTCCAGGTTAGTCGTTTGTCCAGATGTAGCCCAAGGTATCTGTCTGACAGGAGTAAGATCAACATTATTAAAGGAGACTGTAGGGAAGTCGGTAGGTTTACGACGAAGGGTAAAGGTGATTTGATGGAATTTGTTTGGATTTATTTTAATCCTCCATCTACGAGATCATTCTTCGAAGGCTGTGATATGGGATTGGAAAGTTTGGGATGCAATCAAAGTTGTTGTTATTAACAACGAGCACACATGTGTCATCAGCATAAGTGGTGAGGGTGGTGTATAGACGGTGTAGAGGATGGGACCGAGGATACTATGTTGATGATCTCCAGCGGACTGAGAATAGAGAGAAGAATAGGAACCGTTGTGGTTTACTTGGAATAATCTATCGATGAGAAAGGAACAGACGATGAGAAAGTTTGTAGAAGGTCTAAATCTACGGAGTTTGTAAAGCAGTCCCGGGTTGCGGTTTGTTAGCAATTTGACATTGCTGGATAGTGAAGTGGGATGTTCGGAATCCAAACTGGTAATCAGGAATTATATGAATGCAATCTAGGATGAGGTATAGGCGTTTTAAAATGAGTTTTTCTAGGATTTTGCCCATGATTGGTAATAGAGAGATAGGAAGGTAGGAGGATGGGTATTGGACGGCTTTTGGGGCTTAGATATTATTTTAACTATTGATAATGTCCATGGTTCAAGGAAATATGTGGAACGGAGTACGGCGTTATATATGCAGGTAAGGTATAAGATGGCTTTCCGCAGAAGAAGTTTAAGGATGTGGTATGTTATGAGGTCTTTGCCAAAAGCTTTGTGAGTAGGTAATCTCTAAATGAATAATGTTTCATATTATAGAAGAATATTTGATATATCTCATAGACTGTCCTTCTGGACGTCCCGAGCTTGTCCCCACTTTAAAAAAGATATCTTCGTATTCCCTTCATAGGCTTCGTCTCCAGTCCTCGGCTTGATTGATTACTCCGACCCGTGCGTTCTTCTCCTGAAAATGACATTTGTAGATTTTTTGTCCCAATTTAACATTCTATTTTCCCCTGCTATTCTTAACTCCAAGCAGGTCACATCCCACAATTACTTTGTATCCCCCTAGGCATACTTCCTACCTGTATATCCTCACCGTGTCAACCCTATCTCCACCTCCCCCTCTACTTCACAAGGGCCACCCAGGGCGATCAATTTACATTAGCGTTTCTGAATCTTATGTGTTCTCTCTCCATCACAGAGATTTTGCAAGACTTCTCGACACATGATGGTGTTGGAACTGCCTGTGTCCACCAGGTACCTCACTCCTGCTATCTCTATCTCTATCTCTGTTATAGGCAGACCGCCGCTCTTTTCTCTTACATCATAATTCAGCAGTGTGCGGTCGCCTCTCCGCTGACAACCCTGTAGCACGGAGTGCCGCTGCAACACACCAGGGCGCTGCACTACAAGCCTCTCAGAATCTAATTCCAATGATCTTATCATTGTAAACATCTTGTAGCTTGTATAAATGCTTATATTTTTATATTTAATATATAATAATGCGATTTAAACATCAAAAAGAGTTGGCACAAAGAACGTACCGAACTATCTCAAGTAGAGTTGGAAGTGTGAACCCTCAGTGATAACTATAATATCACACGAGCACTTTAATTGCTACCGGGCTGATCCGTTAAACAAGGCTTTTCCCACGTCTAGTAGAGTGTACGCCACCAGTACTATGGTGGCGTACACTCTACATGAGATAGAAAGGCATTTTTCTATATGCCTACCTATGATGCTGGCCTACCTCCTTCAATCCTCTCCTTCTCTCCAACAATCTTCGTCCGTCCGCGTCATCTCGGCAACTAGAACTGTTGCTCCACCTCAGACTCTCTCTTACCTAGACCTCCTCTATATACGTCAGTGTCAAGGGGCCCATCCCCTGCCACGGCCTTTCTTTTCTTCCTTACTTACTATTCAATACGCCTTATCGTGGGCCTTCTGTAAATTGGTTTATCAGGCTGGAGAGCCGCCTAAGACTAGACTCACCCCGAAACCCCTTCAGATGTCTCACGTCTTCCTTTCTCCAGTCCCTCGCCTCCATTCTCTTCCGTTCCATCGTTTCCACCTTGTCCCTTTGACTACTTCGGTTCCGTGGCTCTTCGACTTCTTCTTCGGTCTCTGATAATCCTGATGCTGGCTCAGATTCAGATAAAGATCTACTCAACCTACGGTGGCTTCTCCGTATCTGTTGGGCGTTGATCTCCATTGGTTTGCCCCGGCCCATATATCTTCTCCGGTACTGGCTATGTGCCCCTCATTCTCGCATTCGAAGCACCTCGTGCGCGGGCATTGCGCCCCTAAATGCTCCGTCGACTATTTTTTCTGGTTTTAGCTAGGCTTCTTCTATATTATTGGTTGATAGTTCTCTCTTCTACCATTTCCCTGTTCTCTCCTCCTCCAAGGGTTTGGTATGTTTCTTCGCTGTTGGTATTCTATCCGAGTCCACCCTGCCTCGGTAGAGACCGAAATGGAAGTAGAACCTCTCTAGCGCTTGTTTCTATGAGATCTCTAGCAATTTACACAAACTGCACTCTCTCAGAAATCCTTCCTTCTTCCCTAGCTCCTTTGCCAACTGTATCATTAGTACAATGGGTAAGTATTGCATTCGACCATGTACCTGGATCGTTTACATCATCTCACTAAGTTTATCTTGAATTCTGTTAAAGTTCCGCAAAATATTGCCCACTAGACTGTTTTGGTTTCTTCGTCTCCTTGATCACCATAAATATGTGCTCTTCGGGGGTCCACTTTCCTCCTCCCAACGCCTTCTTTAATCTTTTCTTTTCTCCAAGGGGTCTCTTCGTCCACCCGAATCTGATTTAGGATGCTCCTCTTCACTCTGCCGACGACCGCTGCTTTTAATGCCTTCGTATCTTCGTTATTGAGTAGATTATCGAATGATTTTGCTTCAATTCGGCTTATCAGTCGGTCACCCTAATTTAATAAAGTGGCCGATTCGCCTGTATCGGCAGTGAACCGTTCGAGATCAGAAACGGCTGTCCTCAAATCCTGGGTGGTTGCAGTGCGTACTTTGATCCACTCTAGTGTTGTTGCGTGTGGTTCTCCAAGAGATACTGGTAGTGGAGGAAACGCTGGGAGTTGAGGATTCCCCTCGGTGGGAGGTGCGTAATGGGTCACGTTTTGATTCAAAGTTTCCGCTTGTCTAACGATCCCGTTGCCATTTGTAACTATTATTTACAAAAAAAAAAATGAGAGATGATAAAACCACAACAATAAAAATTCTTCTTAAAAGATAAAAAAATAATCCAGTATCTAAAGTTTCCGGGTTTCGGCACCACTTAAGTTTCAGTGAAAGTAAAATGTTAAAAAAGAAGGAATAAGATCTAATACGCTTGGACTAATGTAAAATACAGACCGTAACTGTGCTGCAAATGCCTAAGAGGCACTTCAGCTGTCGGATTGTCAGTCTCCACTAGCTTCGCTGCCGATAAGAACAACAGATGGAAACATGAAATATTATGCGGTTGTAATTTTTCCTCATATTTTGAATATTTTTATGTCGATTAATGAATGAACTCAAAAATTTTCAGTTATATATTGCAAATATTATCGTTAATAAGGTTTGAAAAAGCCTAGGATTAGTTGCTCTGATTTTCATACGTCGAGGTTGACAATTCTTATCCAGTTTCGATGTGGCTAACATGAAACCATCCAATTATTAATCAAGATTTTTGGAAAATTCTGTCTCAAGTTAGACGGTGTGTTAGATTTATTTTTTTCTATTTATTTATTTGAATGAGGTTAGTTACGGATGGATATATAAAGATTAAAATCGCTTGTAAACCCACCTTTACTTATGCATAGCATTGCAAGTGAGTAATAGTGAAGGGATGGAATGATAAGAAGACAATGAGTGCAATCAAGAACTGTCCGAGAAATGGAATAACTAATTGAACTGCCTGGTCACGTCCTCTCACCCCCCTCCCAATATAAGGAACCAAAAGAGTATTCAATCTCACCCCTGCCACTCCTAGATAAAGGTCTCCTTTATTAGGTTACTCAATTAGCTCCTATTGAACAGCTACAAATAGTTCTTCAACCTTTTCCATGCATTTTCCTCTAATATCGAGGAATTTCTTGTTAAGCTTAAAGTAATAAACTAGTCATTCATCTCCTCTGAAATTGCCAAAATTTACTTCATTTGTCACATTTGATTAGGTGTTTTTACATTCATACTGAAAATCACCCTAATTTTCAGTATTAGCCACTTTTTCAATGGTGCTCGATAATTTTTTTTTCATAGACTGCTATACTCGTCATTATTAAATGTTTTAAAGGTTTTGGAAAGATACTCGCTAAAAGAAAATATTTAAGGGATGAAATTAGCTAGGCTACCATGAAGGAGAATAATGCTATATATATTGACCTCGGTAATAATTTCAACATGCCCTTTCCAGATTTTCAGTTGCATACTGCCCTCTTAGTAATACCCTTTCGGGTTCTTAATTAATGAAGGAGGCTACAATACTTTACACTGACAATGTACATTTTATTTCCATGAACGCAATATTGTTTGAATGATGGGCATAATCATGTCAAATAATAATTTTATAACTTTCTTTTATGATCCCCTTCTTGGTTATTTCTGACATACCGAGGCAAGGGGAGAGTTGTAACAGGTAACTGGCCTATCCAGTTCCTCCATGAATATTTTATCGACATATCGCTGGTGACTGAAACCCATTTCACAAAACATTCTTACTTCTACTTACGCGAATACATTACACATAGAACAGATCACCCTGACAACACATCCCACACAGGTTCTTGTATCGTTATTCATAAATCTTTACCTCGCTCCCTCATTCCATTCACTCCATCTAATACTATTCAATCAACATCCTCTCGCCCGTTTAATATTACACTTTCAGCTCCATACTGTTCTCCAGGTAATTCCCTTTCTTATAACCATATAGACTCCTCATTCCGGTCCTTTGGTCCTCGATTTATTGCTGGAGGAGATTTCAACGCCAAAGATCAACAGGGGAGATGCAGAACGTCCATTAATCGTGGTTGGATTCTTTCCCAAGTCACAAAATCCAATAGCTATTCCACCCTCTCACCTAAAAATCCTACTTATTGGCCCATATCCCTTAAAAACGTCCCGATATCCTTGATATATTTGTTACTTCCCAAATACCCACTTCACAATCCACAATTCAATCTTTAGATGACCTCTCATCAGATCATAGCCCGGTTCTATTCCACATCCATTCGAACCCTCTCCCCCTTCACTAGCTACAGTACAGATGTACTGGAACAATTTTCGGACTGATCTAGAAAACGTAATTGACTTAAAAGTTCTATTTAAAACAATAGAACAGATCGACTGACAATACTTCACCAATGACCATAAATTTTTTTAGAGAAAACAATTTACCTCGTCACGTACAAGTTTTATTAAAAGAAAAAAGTGGGGCAAGAGCGAGGTGGCACAGAACAAGATATCCTTCGGTCATTACAATACATTGACTAACAGACTAAAAACAGAAATTAGGAAACACAGAATACAAAATTTTCAGAACTTAACACAAAACTGAAATACCACTGACAAATCATTATGGACAACTACTAAAAAGCTACTAAAATACAAATCATTCAACCATCCACTTCTCACTGAAAATAATACTTGGACACGATAAGATAAAACCCAAATGTTCGATGAACACCTCTTCCAAACTTTTAACCCCCATCCTGATATCCTTAATCCATCCCATCTTGAACTTATTGAAGCAGAGATTACAATTCCTCTCCAAGTGACCCTTTCTTCTAAAGCCTATCATCCCTCGGAAATATTGAACATCATCCACAAATTACCTTCTAAAAATGCTCCTGGCCACGATCTTTTCACAGCACAGATTCTGAAACAGCTCCCTCGTAAAGCCATTCTATTCCTTACCTATATCTATAATGCTATCCTTTGATCCACCTATTTCCACTACTCTAGGAAAATGTCTATAATAAAAATGTTTCCCAAACCCTCCGAGCCACTTGAATATCCATCTTCCTACCGCCCTATTTCATTACTGTTCATTATGGACAATCCAAATTCTAGGCAAAATCCTAGAAAAACTCTTATTAAAATTCCTCTATCCAATCCTTGACTCATATTATATTATTCCTGACCACCAGTTTGGATTTAGAACATCCCATTATACCATACAACAGTTTCATCGAGTGGTTGATGTCATATCTTCCACATTGGAGCGCGGAATGTACTACACAGGAGTATGCCTCGATGCTGAACAAGCTTTTGACAGAGTCTGGCATCCAGGTCTACTCTATAAACTTCGTCAATTCCTACCCCTAACATATTTCCTTTTAATCTTCTCCTACCTCTCTGATAGAACCTTTAGAATAAATCATAACCTAGCCTACTCATCTCTCTTTCCTCAGTCCGCCGGTGTTCCTCCTAGGTCCAATTCCTTATACAGCTGACATCGCAACCCACCCTAAAACAGTTGTAACAACATACGCTGATGACACATGTATACTGTCTGTAAGCAACGGCTCTACCAATGCAGCACAAACACTACAGACACATATAACATCCATTGAAGAATGGTATCAAAACTGGAGAATCAAAATTAATCCTTACAAATCCCACCAGATCACCTTACTCTCCTGTCCTACAGTATCCTTTCTAAATACTCCATTAACGCCTGTTGAACAGATTCGATACTTAGGACTCCATCTTGACAAGAGACTTACTTGGAATCCACATCCACAAGACTGAAACGACAAGAAACTGCTCGTAGATTTCGATTGCTACAACACCTACTTGACAAACCCTCTAAACTTCCTATTCACTAAAAAGATATATTTTGCATAAATACATATAGCAGGGTGTTGGACTTATTCTTCTTTGAAATAAATATTCACATCGATAACTTTAAATGTAGTATTAGAAAAAGGAGTCCATTCCTCAAGTGATCTAGGCTCAGCGAACTTACATAATACTCTCTACTTGGTAATTTCTAACATACGGGAGAGAGGGATTATCTTGAGGTAACCATCTTATTCTAACCATATTGGGACAGTCAAATTTTCAATCCGTGGGCCCACCATCTATTGCAATTCAGACCCCACAACGCCGGTTTCTAACCGTCGTTGTTGCCGTTACGAGGTTGCTAAGATGGACTGGAGTCCAACTCCCTCGGAAACTCATTAGTAACTCCGCTGAACGCATCAATAACTGGTTGGTGTTTATCGCAAACATTATTGCAAACGTCTCAGTTGGACATGCAGGCCAGCTCATTAGTCTGATTTCCTGTTCCTCTAAACAATGTTCAATCACTCTTACTCTATAAAGGTCGATATTTGAAAGTCAACTACAGTATAAAGAATATACAAGGAAGTATATTAGAGGGAAAGATATGTAGAATATATTTTTAAAAAAATAAAAACTTTATGTAAAAATATGATATAAATCAACAGATTGTTGAAAGGAAGAGAAAAAACATTGATAAAAAAATAAGTAGAAGAGCAAAAAAAATAAATAAAAAAAGAGATTGCTTTTAGATGTAATACAATGATTTCATTGCTAAATAAAGTCCTATATGTTTTGTTTTTCAAGATAATGAAATACTTAAGGTATGCAAGAGCTATTGTGATTTAGTTATGTTTGGAGATGATATGGAAGTCTGGTGTCAATCAAATGCTTGAAGTTTCTAAATATGTATTTAACAAGCGGAGATTATACACCTTGTCAATAAAAAGCGCCGTCTTACATGTTCAACTGTAAGTGATACATTCTACATGTTGGTCTTGATGGCATTTAGCAGCAAGTATTCTTGTATTAGTCGAGTGTGTCCAATTCATAGTCAGGTCAGTACTGCTTTGCGTTTACTAGTTTGCCTTGATGACTTCCATGGAAGTACTTTGAGCTTGATTTCTCTTAGTTTGTTTGCTGTACTGAGAGGGATTCACCTCTCAAAATGGCGTTCGACAGGAAGATTTCCTAGCCTGTCTGACATTGAATAGTCAATGTTGGTCTGGAAAAAGTTATTAGAGAATAAAAGGTTCAGACCAGTGGAACCATTTTTAATCATATAGTACAAATCCTGGTATATGCAGATGATATCCACATTATTGGGAGATCAAAAGCTGTTGTGAGCCTTTTTTGCCCTTGATGATGCTGCCAGGAAACTGGGACTTGTCAATACCATCAAAACCAAACATATGATTGCTGGTTAAGAAAGAGGTTTTAATAACATTTTGTTCAAATTGGTCATTACTTTCGAACGAGTTGAAGTACCTCGGATCACATGTTAATGCCACCAATGACGTTTCGGCCGAGATAAGGAGACGAATAGCATCGGCCAATAGATATTTTTTTTGGAATGAGTCGGGACTTTGGTAGTATCTCACTATCAAGATCCACGAAAACTAGATTACGTTAATTCGACTAGTGCTGCTCTACGACTCGGAAACTTGGGCACTTTCGAAGGCAGATGAGGGATCTCCAAACGTTTGAGAGAAAGATACTCATAAGCATCTACGGTCTAGTAAAGGATGGTTCAGCTTGGAGAAGACGCAGCTAGGGAAGTTTACTTGTTAATTGGTGGGCCTGAGGTTGGAAAAAATGTGAAAATTGGCAGGCTGTGCCAGGTAGGTCATGTGGCAAGGATGGGAACTGATGAGATCCCAAATAAACTTCTCAATGAGCGCCTACATGGCCAAGGGGCCGCCCAAATCTTCGATGGTTGGATGGTGTTAAAGAGGATTCAAGGACTCTGCTCGGAGTGAGGAATTGGAGAGCAGCTGCACTGAACAGATTAAATTGGTGGAAGCTGCTTGAGGAGGAAAGGACCCAGCAATGGGTTGTCGCGCCGATTGATGATGATGATGTTTACAGTATTGTTGGTCCAACTTGTTACCTATTAATATTTTTAATGTCATCAGTGGATAAATATCAAACCAGTCAACTGTTGCATCTTTAACCACTTCGTCAGCTTTACAGTTACCCGGAATATCCTCCGGTAGCCAGACAAACTGAGCTCTGCGATTAACCGGAGTAATTTGGAAATAAAGCTGATCCCAGATTCCAAAAATAGTCAGGATATGAGAAGAGTTTTGAAGAGTATTCTATCACATTGGGGAGTCATCATGTGAAAGGAGACCGCAGTATTCTGCCTATTATCCGAGTGGGGGAAGGAATGAGGTGTCTAGTGGACGCAGGGAGCTTAAACACAATTCCATATCGAGAAGCACTGGAGGAACTGAGTAGTGGGAAGAAGGCACTTTAGGTTCAGGTATATAATTATCAATTAATCACACTGGATGAGCCCTACAACGCAAACCTCCCTTTTTGCGTTGTAGGGCTCATCTTGAAGGGGGCATCTTGAAAGTGCATATTGTAAAGATCACGCCAAGGGAATATAAAGTGATTGTGGGGTGTGACCTGCTAGGGAAGGCGGGTGCTTGGATTAAGAATATCAAGAGAAAATGGAGGATTAAGATAGGACGTGAAACCTACAAAATGTCATCAACAACAGAGGAACGAGGGTGCATGGATTGGGGGAATAAATCAAACTGAGGAGTGGAAAACGCAACACAAGAGGGAATACCAGGGAATATCGGGACGACTGAGAAAACTGTCCATGAGATCCCACAGAAGCAGGACAGGGTGACATACTTAAAGGAGAGGAGATACCCACCGGCACTACGTCACCATATATAGAAGGAACTCGAAAGTTTAAAACGACAGGGAATCATTACCGATAGTACATCCCCATACAATAGAAGAGTGCGCCAGGTGAAACTCCCGAAAAGTACAGAGCGGTGATAGATTACAGGAAACTGGTGCAGGCCTTAGTCAGCTGTTATTTCAATGTCAGGTGATCGAGTATATCAGCTGATCGAAGATGTCATTCCTTTCTCCCTTTTTCTTTTCAGTCTTTGAGCTCAAGAGAATAAGGAATAAGATCTGACACGCCTGAACTGCTGTAAAACACTACTTTATTATTGCATTCGGTACATCTCTTTATGTACATTCGATCAGCTGTCACATGAAATTTTCTCTAGAACGCCGTAATCCTGGAGCCATGTTCGCAAGGCCTTCAATACTGAACGGCCTTCAGACCGTAACTTA
>NW_027112138.1:120045-121210 GCF_000696795.3 Halyomorpha halys | reverse complement strand
GCAGAGTACCTTGTGCCCCTTAATAATTTGTTAAAGAAAGGAAGCAAGATAGTAGTGACACCAAGCATAACACATAACATCCGAAAAGGCATTGAGCAGCTTCAACGGAAACCAGTTCTTGCATTCTCCGACTTTGAGAAACAGATTACGCTAACAACAGATGCAAGTGAGTATGCTCTAGGAGCGGTGTTGGCACAGGAAACAGAAGAGAGAGAGCGTACTGTAGCCTATGCCAGTCGGTGCCTCACCGAAACGGAAGCCAGATACAGTGCCTTAGAAAGGGAACGTGTGGGCTGTTGAACATTTCCGGCCCTATGTATTTATAAGGCGCTTTAGGGTCCACACTGATCATAGACAGTTGCAGTGGGTAGGAAAATTGAATGAGTCTTCCGCGCGCATCACCAGATGGAAGGAGATCCTCAACCAGTATAAAATGGACATCTCATTCAAGCCTGTTAAAGACAATGTTGTGGCTGGCTGGCCCTTAAGGGCAATAATGGTCAATGCGATCAAGGATTATCAGGGAGAACCATCTGGACATGCTAGACAGTTCTTGAGAGAGTGGACCCCGGAAGAAGAACATCAACCAGGCATAGAAGAATCAGAATACAGAGAAGAGACATCCGAAGATGAAGACTCAACTGAGGAAAGACCAACCGAGATGGAAGAAATTGATGAAATCATTAATGATAAACGACGGTAGATCATATGGAAAACCAGAACCTCGGGGTTACTGAAGATGGAGCATGAAAAATACGGCAGCCGTAATATTGTTACTATATAGTCCCAGCCCTGTCTCAGGGAAAACCAAATCTGCAGGGCTCTAAAGGATCCATAGAAGGCCGGAAAAACCCATCATCCATACGTAGGAAATGCAGTGCTGTGGGACAAAATTCGGCGTCTTTGGCGGACGGAATAGATTGGGGTTGACCGGTTGTTTATACACTGTACGGTGATGACAGAAGCTATTCGTGATGCGGAACGTCAAAAGGAGGTGACCCTCGCATATCACCAGGGGAAGAGCAATTATAGAGGGTTGAACGAAACACTACAGGCGTTATATATAGTTGTGATGTATGCCTGACTGCGAACTATGGCTGACACCCACCTCAAGAAATCCAGGAGGAGACGCCCACTGCTGAAGCACCACTTAGTGATCTTCAAG
>NW_027112138.1:118069-119868 GCF_000696795.3 Halyomorpha halys | reverse complement strand
AGACAGTCTAATAGCCAGTATGCCACAGAACTCCTGGCACACTATAACAGAATTCAAGACAAATTCAGCGAGATGTTCGAGACGATCCAAGTACAGGGTCGAATGCAATTCCTACCCACGGTACTGAAGATTCAGTTGGCAAAAGAACTGGGGAAGAAAGATTGAATGCCGAGAGACCGCTCGTTTGTGGAATGTGCTCAAGATCTCATTGATACAAGTGCTAGAGAGGTGGAGGCCCAAATGGAAGTAGAGGAGCCTGGGTGGACTCGGATTGAATATCATTGGCCAAGAAACATGCCAAACCCTTGGAGAAGAAGAGAACAAAAAGATAGTAGAAGAGAGAGAAATGGCAACATAAAAATAGAAAATAGAAAGAGCCAAGTTAAACCCAGAAACAATGGTCGGCGGGAGGACCGCAAATGCCATGGGTGTGGTAAAACTGGACACCTGGTAGCACAATGTCCCCGCACCTGATGTTTTGAATGTGGGACAGAGGGACATATAGCTCGACAGTGTCCCTATATATATCGGCGGAGGGAGCAAAATGTGCCTAAACCGATGGAGGTCAATGATCAGAGATTACGGGTAATCTTTCGAAGGACGAACGGATCCATGAGTGAATCCACGCAGATGTCCGAGACCTCAGGAACAGAAACTAAAGAGGGAGACTATGAGCGAGAGGATAGCCAGCAAGGCAATAGGAGGACCTGGAGACGAAAAGCAGAAGCAGCTAGAACACGAGGAGAGTTCTGAGGAGCGTACCCACAGAGGGGCTGCCGCAGGCTGGAGATCAACCAAAAGGAGGAGAACACGGCGGTTTGCCTGTAATAGAGATTGCAGGAGTGAGGTGTCTGGTAGAAACCGGTAGTTCCAGTACTATCATGAGTCGAGAGGCTGTGGAGAAGTTGTATAGTGGAGAGAGAGCACACCGGATTCAAGTATGTCAGTGTAGGTTAATCACCTTAGGTGGCCCTTGTGAACTAGAGGGGGAGGCGGAAATAGGTTTGAACCATTGGGGATATAGTAAGGGCATCTTAGAAGTCCATATTATAAAGACCATGCCGAGAGAATATAAAGTAATTGTGGGATGTGACCTGTTAGGGAAGGTGGGTGCTTGGATTAAAAATAGCAAGGGAAAATGGTAGATTAGGATAGGAGTTAAAATCTACAAATGTCGTCAACAACAGAGGAATGAGAGTGCACGAATTGGGGCAATCAATCAAGCTGAGGACTGGAGACAGGGACTCAAGAGGGAATACCAGGATATTTTTTTTACAGAAGGGGATATCCTCGGAGCGACCGGGAAGACTGTCCATGAGATCCCACTGAAGCAGGAGAGGGTAACATATGTAAAGAAAAGGAGATACCTACAAGCACTACGTCACCACATCCGGGAGGAACTCGAAAGTTTAAAACGACAGGGAATAATTATTGATAGTACATCCCCATACAATAGTCCTTTATGGGCAGTTAAAAAAAGGTGTGCGCCTGGTGAAACTACTGAAAAGTACAGAGTACTGATAGATTACAGGAAGCTGAACGAGAATGGCATTGATGAAAAGTATCTAATCCCCAGATTTGAAGACATTTTAGAAAGGCTGGGCGGGTCGACGGTATTCAGCACACTGGATTTGAAGGCTGGGCACCATCAAATTAAGATGCACCCTAATGATCAACATCCCCTATGAGTTTACAAGGATGCCGTTTGGCCTCAAAAATGCTCCTATAACTTTTCAGCGCCTTATGGACGAGTTTCTGAGAGGAATTGACGAATCCGTTTGTCAGATTTACATGGATGA
>NW_027112138.1:94904-110441 GCF_000696795.3 Halyomorpha halys | reverse complement strand
ACGAAGTTTCGATCCATTCCGATTTTCTCCAATCTCCAGAGGCGTTTTATCTTCTCCCAAACCACTCCATTCCCGACGTATAGATGGTATGTTCGTCCGGTTTGGATGCATCATTCAGCGTTCGGCAGATCTCATCATTCCTGACACCCGGTGCCGACCAAATAGTGGTGATCGAGGTCTTCTCATGTTTAGCGAAGTCCATCTTCATGGATCCAGAAGTTCTGGTTTTCGAAATTATTTGGTGCGATTTATCGTTCACCTCCTCTAGCTCTTCCATCTCCGTTGGTCTTCCCTCGGTGGAGCTTTCGTTCTCGGATGATGGCTCATGGTCGTTACCCGTCGTGCTTTGCGTTTCTTCTTCCCCTGGCGTCCATTCTCGCAAAAACTGTCTCGCCTCTCCTGACGTCTGTGGTTGTTCCTCGTCTATTGCATTTATGGTGATCGCGCGGGATAACCAGTCAGCGACTACATTTTCTTTTCCTGGTTTGTACTGGATTACGATGTTGTACTGGTTGAGCAGTTCCTTCCATCTGGTGACCCTAGCTGAGGACTCTTTAAGCTTTCCAACCCATTGAAGCGGTCTGTGATCTGTATGTACCCGGAATTTCCTCCCGAAAACATAGGGGCGAAAATGTTCTACCGCCCACACAATACCTAACAGTTCTCGCTCAAGTGCGCTGTACCTTGTCTCAGCATCTGTTAACCGCCTGCTAGCGTATGCCACCGGTCGCTCTCCACCCTCACAATCCTGCGACAGTACCGCCCCCAACGCGTACTCACTTGCGTCCGTGGTGATGGTAAATGTACGTTCAAAGTCCGGGAATGCCAACACCGGTTCCTTCTGAAGCGCCTCCATGCATTTTCTAATATTTTCCACCATATCGGGCGTCACCTGCACCCTATTTCCCTTTTTCAGAAGGTTGTTGATGGGTACCAGATACCTGGCCATCGCCGGTACGAATCGTCTATAGTAATTCAGAGCGCCCAACAATCTCCTGATTCCCTTAGCATCCGTTGGAATCGCCATTTTCCTGATCGCTTCTACCTTATTTGCGTCTGGCCTGACTCCCTGTTCCGATATTGTGTGTCCTAAAAAATTTATCTGGTTTCTACCCAATATTGATTTCTCGCACGATAACTTTAACCCGAATTTCCGGACCTGTTCGAACACCTTGCGCAAGTGGGACACATGTTCTTCTTCCGTTTTGCTAAAAACGAGAAGGTCGTCCATGTATACCTGGCACATGGACTCGTCGATTCCCCGTAAGAATTCGTCCATCAATCGTTGGAACGTAATTGGGGCATTTTTCAGTCCGAAGGGCATCCTCGTAAATTCGTAATGCCCCCTTTCGAATGTAAAAGCTGTCTTGTGCTGATCTTCCGGGTGCATCTTGATTTGGAGGTAGCCGGCCTTCAGATCTAAAGTACTAAAGATCGTTGCCCCACCTAGTCTATCTAAGATATCATCTAGTCGCGGTATCGGGTTTCTCTCGTCTACCGTGTTCTCAAGCTCCGGTAATCAATTACTACCCTATATTTTTCTCCCTTGTCTCCCGGTGTGCCCTTCTTCCGCACTGCCTATAGGGGGGTGTTGTATGGGGAGGTACTATCTATGATGATACCCTGTTTTTTTAGATTATCTAGCTCTTCCCGAATATGCTGTCTGAGCGCATGTGGATACCTCCTCTCTTTTACGTAAGTAATTTTATCTTGTTTCAGGGGGATTTGGTGCATTGTTTGTCCGGTCGCCCCCAGTAACTCTCCCTCCATGAAGAAATTATCACCGTATTTGTCCTTTATTTCCTGTCTCCAATTCCTCCTCCCTCCTTGGATCGCACATATCCGTTTGGTTTCCCCCATTCCAAGCTCGCGACACCGAAACCTCCTCTTCCCCAACCGAATCCTCCACAGGCCCTTGTTATTCCTAATCCCCGCACTTACCTTCCCTAGTAGATCGCAACTTATAATAGGCTGATATTCACGGGGCATTTTCTCCACGATATGAACCCTCAATACCCCTTCTTCGATCCCCCATTCCCGTAAATCAATGTCCGCCTCCCCTTCTACTCTACAGGGCCCACCCAGGGTGATTAATTGACAATGACATACCTGAATATCCATCTGGAGTTTCCTCTCACCGCCGCTCATCTTCCTCAGCGCCTCCCGGCACAGGATAGTGTGGGAGCTCCCCGTGTCCACGAGGCATCTCACGCCGCTAACCTTGATGATAGGCAGACCGCTGATCTCTCCTTTGATATTGCAAACCTCTAATGTGCGTTCGCCCCTCTCCTGGCACCCACCTCAACTCTCTTGCCTTGATCTCCTACCCTCACTTACTCGGCGTCATCTACTGCTTGGCGGCTTATTGCTCCGTCTTCCTCTTCCTTCCCCCTCTGTTCCTGAGGCTTCTGATGCTTCTGAGGTTTCACTAGAAGACTCACTAGGTCGATAGTCCTCACGTCTTTTCCGCCGTATCCGCTGGAAGTTTATTTCCATCGGTTCCCCTGGTCCCGTCTCTGCCCTTCTGTAGATATAAGGGCACTGTCGTGCTATGTGGCCTTCGTTGCCGCACTCAAAGCACCTCGTGCGGGGGCATTGGGCCACCAGGTGTCCTACTTTTCCGCATCCATGGCACTTCCTGTCTTCTTTCCCTCCTCCGTTGCGTATTCTGCCCTGGTTCGGCCGCCTTTCTCTACCTGTGCCTCTGTCTTTACCACTATCTCTGGGTTCTCTTCTCTTCCATGGTGTTGATGGATTCCTTGTGCGGTGGTACGGTACTCTGTTCCATCCTCCATCATCGACATCCATCCTTGCATGTCCCGTGGTAAACCTTCCCTTTTATTCGTCTCTTTAGCAAGTGCACCTTCATTATGGAATCAATAAAATTCATCTTTCAACTGACAACATCCGCTCCCAGAGTCTCTCTCATCTTTTCAGTGGTCAGATTAAACTGTCCTAACAGCGTGGCTGCGTACTGTCCGTTAGACTGCCCTTGCTTTCTCCTCTCCCGTAGCATGTATAAAATGTCTTCCTCCGGGGACCATCTACCTCCTCCATAGGCCTTCTTTAATCTTTCTTCCTCGTCTGCCTGAATTTGGTTCAAAACACTTCGCTTGATCCGGCATATGAGTGCTGCCTTGAGGGAAATCGCGTCATTGTTGTCCAGCAACTCCTCTGAGACATTGGCTGCCAACCTCTCCATGATGCGATCTCCACCTTTAATAAAGTGATTTAACTCACCAATTTCGCCTGAGAACCGCTCCAAGTCTGAGATAGCTTTTCTAATATCCTGAGAGGTTACTGCTTTCACTTTTATTTTAGCGTGAGCAGCCGCGAGAGTGCTCTCTGGTAGCGGGGGTAGCGCTGGAACCGCCGCCGGGACTGCCGGGACAACCGAGGCCGCAGGAACTCCAGGAGCCGGTTGCGCCACCGGGATCTGTAGCACTGGCTGCCTCAATGCGGGCTGTCGTGGTGGCTGACTATCACCATTAACCCTCTTATGTTATTATTATATGAATACGATAAATTGTTCAAATGTATATATGTTAATATGTAATGTGTAAGAATGTTAATTATAAAATAAAAAGAGATTGAGCAAAAAGATTCTACGGAACTATCTCAAGTAGAGTTAAAAGAGTGAATCCTCAGTGATAATCGATCACATGAGCCCTTCATGAGCCACCGGGATTGATCCGTTAATGAAGCCTTTCTCCAGGTCTATTCATAGCACTGGTGGCCTACACTCTACTTGAGATAGAGAGGTTCATTGCTAATCTATTCTCACAAGAGTTGGTTTTTATTATGCTCACCTTAGACGATGGCCTATCTCCTCTCCTTTTCTCCAGCAATCTTAGTCCGTCCGCTTCATCTCGGCAACTAAGATTGTAACCTAATCCGTAACGGTTACACTGGTCCGTCCGCTTCATCTCGGCAACCAGTGTAATTTCCCGTCTATCCCCGGCTCTAGTCCGTCCGCTTCATCTCGGCAAGTAGAGCTGCACATAGCCTTATCAGCTTACTGGTCCGTCCGCTTCATCTCGGCAACTAGAACTGTTACTCTACCTCAGACTCTCTCACCTAGACCTCCTCTACCTAGTCAGTGTCCAGGGCTCATCCACAGGCACGGCCTTCCTCTCTAACCTATTAATGAATACTCCTTGTCGTGGGCCTTCTGTAAAGTGTATATCAGGCTGGAGAACTGCCTAAGACCAGACAACCCAGACAATCTCCAACATTCACCAAGCTATACATAAACTTCGTCGTATTGGGTCTAATAGGAAACACTGAAGTTTAGAGGACACTGACTCAAGCTAAGTAAACACGAACGCACATCAAAGGAAAAGGGAAGAACACCGTTTACCGATATTCAGCTTAGGCTGCTGGAACACGACTCCGGGTTTATTGTGTTCAGTACATATCTTTATATACGTTCGATTAGCTGATCTACTCAGTCAGCTGACATCGAGGTAACAGCTGACTCTAACTTCTCCGCCCCCCCCCCCCCGCCAGTTTACGAACAATCCTCGTATGTAGTATGTAATACCATATCAGAAACAAATTATAAAAACTTTTTAAAATATTAACAAATTCCTATACCAATACCACTGTTCAATCACAGCAGTGCGAGATGAGAGAAAGGTAGGCCTACCGAACGGACTTGCGTCAAAAGTGCTCAAGACTTGATCGATTCGAGCGCAAGAGAAGAGGAATCCTGGATGGGTTTTAAAGGACCACGGTGGACTAGATTTAAATACAATCGGCCTAGAACTACTCCACCACCCTTAAGAAGAAGAGAGTACAAGAATAGCGGTAGGGAGAAGATGCTAAACAGAGACAAGCAAATTCCAGGAACAGCAGCCGGCGAGAGGACCAGAAGTATCATTGATGTGGCAAAGCAGGGCACTTGGTGGGCAATCGTTCAAGGAATAATTCAGTCCCAAAGAGAAAAACAAAGCATTAGGAAAGTGGGAAGAGAGAATTAGAAACCCAGAAAGAAGAATGGGCCAAATAATAACATGAAGCAGGGGGTGCCGTCAAGACCGAAAATGCCATGGATGCAGGAAAATAGGACACTTGATGGCCCAGTGCTCCCGTACCTGTTATTTCGAACATGGAATCGAGAGACAAATAGCAAGATAATGTTCTTATATGTTTTGACGACACAACTCGAACCAGGTAGAACCAATGGAGGTGAATGCCCAAAGTATGAGGAATAGAAGGATTTATCCAAGGTCAGAAAGATCTGCTAGTGATAACACCGTCACGTCTGAGGCATCAGAAGTTGAAGCAGATGAAAACTATGTCGGAATTCATATCAGACAGGAGAACAGGAGGAACGTGTGGAGACGGGGGGGGGGGTGTTAGGATGAAGGAAGAGATCTGAAGTGCGTATTGGTGGAGGGGCGGCCGCACGTTGATGAGCCAACGCTTAAGAGGAGAGCACGGCGACCTGCCTATCATAAGAGGATGAGGAGGCGAGAGATGCTTGGTGGACACAGGGAGTTCCAATACCATTGCGTGGAAAGAGGCTCTGGAGAAGATAAATTGCGGAAAGAAGGCGATCCAGGTCCAGGTCCAGGAGAGTCAATGCCAGTTAATCACCCTGGAAGGGCCCAGGGGAGTAGAGGAGGAATTGGAAATTAAATTAAGTAAATGGGGGGGGGTAAGGGGGAAGTGTCTGATGGTACATATAGTAGGAATGATACCCCGAGACTACCAAATGATTATTGGGTGTTACCTGTTGTCACGGAGACATTAAGATCAGAAATAAAATAATATATCAGCGAATAACTTAGTAGGAGACGGTGGAGCAAGAATAGTAGCAATTTATATTGCGAAATAGGAGGAAGATAGATAACCTGCGTAGCCTAGGAATCATAGTAGATAGAATATCTCCCTATAATAGTCCATTACGGGTGGTCAGAAAGAAGAGCTCGCCGGTAGAAAATAGAGAGGCATAAAGAGTAGTGGTCAACTATCACAAAGTAAACGAAAACATTACAGATGAAAAGTATGGGGTACTTTTCATCTGTAATGTTTTCGTTACCCCATTAGTACTCCCCAAGTACCTTTTAAGTACCCCATACTTTTAATCTGTAATGTTTTCGTTACCCAAGTTCGCGGATATTTTGGATAGATTGAGTGGGGCTAAAATTTTTAGCATACTAGATCTGAAGGTTATGATGCACCCGAAAGACCAACACAAGACGGCGTTTACTTTCGAGAGAGGCCACTACGAATTTATGACGATGTCTTATAGCCTGAAGAATGCTCCGGTAACATTCCAAAGGCTCATGGGCGAGTGTCTGAGGGGATTGGATGAATCCGTTTGCCAAGTTTATATGGATAACCTGTTGGTATTCAGTAAGTCCTAGGTGGAACAAATGCAACATTTGTGGAGTGTATTCCAGCGGATGATAAAGTTCGGCTTAAAACTTTCACTGGAGAAGTCGGTAATAGGTCAAACACAAATAAATTTTCCTCGACAGACCACCTCAAAGGAGGGGTACGACCAGATGCTCAGAAAGTAGAAGCCCTGCAGAAGATGGCTTGTTGGAAGTTGTTGGGTTCGTTAAATTATTACAGATGGTTTGTGCCCGAAATGGTTGACTACCTAGTATCCTTGAACAATTTACTAAAGAAAGGGTCCAAGCTGTTTGTGACGGTAGACATGGTACAAAGAATTCGGAAATGTATAGAGCAGTTTCATAGGGAGCCGATTCTTTCATTTTCCGACTTTTAGAGGCCGTTTGCACTTACGATGGAAAAGAAGATTTCGGGTCCCCAAACCGCTTCATTCGGTAGGAAAGCCAATAGAATCATCGGCACGGATCACTCGCTGGAAGGAATTTTTGAGCTAATATAATATGGACATTGCTTACAAGCTAGGAATAGAAAATGTGTTGGCAGACTGGCTCTGGAATTGAGTACGACCCGTCTAGAGAAGTGAGACAGTTTCCGCGAGAATGGACTTCGGAGGAAGATGGAGATTCAGACACGAGGACCACGGGCATGATGAAGATATAAAACAGGTAGTATAAGAGTAGTGACATCACCACTATTTGGTCGCAGCCAGGAGCTAGGAAAGCAGAAATTTGTAGAGCATTGACTGAAGCATCTAAACCCGGAAAGACCCACCATTTATACGTTTGCAACGCGATAACCTGGGACAAGATCTAACGATTGTGGAAATCAGAAAACACCAACTCCAACCGTACCACTCCGAAATTTACAAGTAGACACTTTCACATGGAAAAGATTCAAGTGGATTACAGTCGTGGATATATTCAGTAAAATAACTATGGCGTACATGGTGAAAGAAAAATCGGCAGAAGCGGTGTTGTAGGCTCTTCGTGCTTGGTTACAATTTTACGGGGTCCCTTATAGATATCGTCGGACAACGCTAGAGAATTTAATAATGCGCATATCAGAGAGAAAACGAAGGCATTGGAAATGGTATGGAATCTCAACACTCTGGGGCATCCTAATAGCCGGGGAGGGATCGAGAGAGCTCATAGCACGCTTAGTGACCATCTGCGTGTCTATGAGTTGAAAAAGGGATTGGAACTGGATAAAACTATGGAACGAACGATCACAGCGTACAATTACTACGTACCTACGGCCACGGGTTTTGAGCCCTTCGAAATTCTTTTTGGCCGGCGCGGACGTCGGAGAGATTATAGAGACACAGTGACTGGAGAAGGGGGAGTTACTAACATCAGTTTAGCCCTGAGGAAATTGTGGAATAGGGTCAAAGCTTGTATCGAGACTGAGAAGAGTAAACGGATAGAACAACAAAATTTCAGCGTGCGTGACCTAACAGGTAACATCAAACTTGAGATTATAGCTGACAGGAAATTTTGTAGCAATGGGGGAAAGGAACTGCAGCGATATGAGGGCCCCTTCCGAGTGATAGCGGTTACAGAACACTATACTGTCACAGCTGAGAGCTTTTGTGGACCTACAAAGAGTAGGACAGTTCATATATGCTAATGAATCCTTAATATTCTAATTCCAATAGTAATGATACCGGCTATTTAAAACAATATACAAAAATATATAGATCGGTTGCAGAAGGAACCAGTACTAGCGTTTCCTAACATCCAAAAGCAGTTAACGCTCACAACAGTTAGTGAGTACGCGCTGGGAGCAGTGCTGTCCCAGGAAGGTGAGGTAGGAGAGCGACCCGTGGCCTACGCTAGTAGACGTCTCGCAGAGGCAGAAACACGTTACAGTGCCTTGAAACGAGAACTACTAGGGATAATATGGTCAATAGGCCCGCCCGTAGCTCAGTGGTTAAGACACAATCTTACCAATTGATGTCTATTGGCGGTCCCGGTTCGAACCCGGCCTGGGGCGTCAACTTTTTTCCAAGACTAGCGGTCCCACAAAATAAAAAACTTTGACCCCTAACAATGGTGGTATAGGACTCCAATGGAAGTCTTGCCTGAAAAAAAAGTCAATAGAGTACCTCCGACCCTACCTATTCGGGAGACGATTTAGGGTCCAGACGGACCATAAGCCCCTGCAATGGATGGAAAAGCCAAAAGAATGGTCGGCGAGAATCACAAGGTGGAAGGAACTGTTGAGCCGGTACAACATGGAAATCACGTACAAACCTGGCAAGGAAAAAGTTGAAGCAGATTGGCTATCGCGAGCGATCATGGTAAACGCTGTAGATGATGACCGAGGGGAAATGTCTGGAGTTGGAAGACAGTTCTTGGGAGAGTGGACCCCGAAGAAGAACAGCAATCTGCAGAAGAAAGTTCAAACGACAAAAGATCAAAGGAAATGGAAGTATTGAGGATGCCACCAATGACAAGAGACGGCAGATAATTTGGAAGACAAAACCACGGTGTTGCTGAAAATGAAACATAGCAAGTATGGTAGTAGTTCCATTACGACAATCTGGTCTCAACCTGGTGTTAAATAGGACCAAATCTGCAGAGCGCTGAAAGAAGCATCCAACCCGGTAAGATTCACCATTTATATGTGGGAAAAGAACCAACGGCAATGGAAAACGGAAAAGATCAGCGTAGATCGATCGTTTATTTGATGCACATCGATCGTATCGATGCACATGAGAGAACCATATCAAAAGGAGGTAACCATGGCGTAACAGCAAGGAAAAACTAATCATCGTGGGCTGAACGAGACTCAACAAGCATTGCGGCGCAAATATTTCTGGTGGGGCATGAAACATACAATCCAGGAAATTCTTGGTAAACGCGAGGTGTGCCTCAGGGCGAAATATGATCGGCATCCACCCTGTGCAGCTCAAGAAGAGACTCCTACTACAAACGTGCCACTCTGCGACTTACAGGGGGATTCTTTCACCTGAAAAGGCTATAAGTGGGTCACCGTCATCGATGTATTCAGTAAGGTAGCCATGGCACACTCAGTACAGGACAGATCAGTGGAGACAGTTTTAAGATTCCTTCGGACATGGTTCCAATTCTATGGCGTCCCTGACAAAATTTCTTCCAACAGTGGGAGATAATTCGACAACAAAAGCATCAGAGAGGAAATGAGAATATTGGAAGTGGTGTGGCACCTCAACACCCTCAACATCCAAAGATCCGCGGAGGGATAGTGCGACTTAAGAGCACCCTAAGCGACCACCTACGAGTGCACCAGCTAAAAAGGGGACTCGAACCTGATGACGCGATGGAATGGGCAGTCACAGTATACAATCCCTTCATACACACAGTTACGGGGTTTGCCCCTTTCGAAATTCTTTTTGGGATGCAGAGTCGTCGACGGGACTTCCGTGGTACTTGGCCAAGTATCAGCTGATCGAGTCGAATAGCTGATTGATACGTGTAAATTGGAGTTCTGAACTCAATTAAAGCCATTCTATTTCTGGAACCCATTAGAGTCATTTGTACCCTTTTTACTTTTTTTTCACTGTTATTTCCCGACGCTACTTAAGTACTTAGTAACATAGGTGGCCTCATAGATTATTTTGGCTTATCAGAGTGTGTGACGTCTTCCCCGCGCAGTGACGTCTTCTAGCCGCTTTCGGTGCAGATTCAGCGGTTGGCGAAATTGTTAAAACCATGTATCCTCGCCTGGTGTCTGAAATACGTCTTTCTCTCTCTGTGGCTGGCCAGCGCATCCTGGACTCTGGTGTAATGGTAGGCGCAGGCCACGTCCTAGCTTGCATGGTGCATAGGCTGGGGCGGCAATGCAGTCGCCTCCTGAGCAGCGGAACTAGGTTGATCCCTGGAGAATTAAATAATTTTTTAAAAGGGCACGATCGCCAAATGGGGCGAATAGAATCGAAGATGTCGGTTTATCTACTGAACAGCTACAATGCAAAAACACTGAAAGCAGCGGTAGTCTGCCGTGTAAAAAGAAGTATCCTAAATCAGATTCAGGCAGATGAAGAGACCTTCTGGAAGGTCAACAAAGAAAGATTAATGAAGGCATTCGGAGGAGAACGGTGGAACCTAGAGGAGGATATATTCATGATGATCAGAAAAACGAAAAAACCGAGACAGTCTAATGGGCAGTATGCCGCAGAACTCCTGGCACGCTATAACAGAGTTCAAGATAAACTCAGCTAGACAATCCAAGTACAGGGTCGGATGCAATTCCTATCCAGGGTAGTGAAGAGGGAATACCGAGAGACCGCTCGTTTGTGGAAAGTGCTCAAGATCTCCTAGATACAAGCGCAAGAGAGGTGGAGGTCCAAATGAAAGTAGAAGAGCCGGGGTGGACTCGGATGGAATATCATCGGTAAAGAAACATGACAAACTCTTGGAGAAGAAGAGAACAAAGAGATGGTAGAAGAGAGAGAAATAGTAACACAGAAAATAGGAGTCAAGTTAAACCCAGAAACAATGGTCGTCGAGAGGACCGCAAGTGTAACTGCACCATGGGTATGACTGGACAGCTGGTAGCACAACATCCCCGCACCCGATGTTTTGAATGTGGGACAGAGGGACTTATTGCTCGACAGTGTCCCTATATGTATCGGCGGAGGGAGAAAATGTGCCTGAACCGATGAAGGTCAATACACAGAGATTATGGAGAAGGAGAATCTCTCGAAGGACGAACGGATCCATGAGTGAAGCCACCTGAGGAACAGAAACTGAAGCAGTGGGCTATGATCTAGAGGATAGCCAGCAAGGCAAGAGGAGGACTTGGAGACGAAAAGGAGAAACAGCTAGAACTTGAAAAGAGTTCTGAGGAGCGTACTCACAAAGGGGCTACCGCTTGGAGATCTACCATATGACAGGAGAACACGGCGGTTTGCGTATAATAGAGATTGAAGGAGTAAGGTGTCTGGTAGACACCGATAGTTCCAGTATTATCATGTGTCGAGAGGCTGTGGAGATAGTTGTGTAGTGGAAAGAGGGCACAACGGATTCAGGTATGTCAGTGTTGGTTAATCACCCTGGGTGGCTCTTGTGAGGTAGAGGGGGAAGCGGAAATAGGTTTGAACTGTTGTGGATTTAGTAAGGGCATCTTGAAAGTGCATATTGTAAAGAACATGCCGAGGGAATATAAAGTAATTGTGGGGTGTGACTTGCTAGGGAAGGTGGGTACTTGGATTAAAATAGCAAGGGTGTCGAAACCCGGGAACTTTAGATACCGTAGCAATTTTCAGTCTAAAAGAAAATTTTTTTTTCATTGTTCTCTTTCAATTAGTCAGCTCTTCAGCTGAGCAACTGGCAAAGGCACTTGAGGCAGATTGCCTGTTATCTTGGGAACGACGATGGCCTGAGTGGATAGTCCGTTCAAGGCCTTTTTTTTAAATAATTTATTTATTGATATTTACAACTGTATACACATATATACAACAGGTAAATTTGCTGTAGGTGACATAGTGACATGATAAAAACATGTGGAGAATCTACCCACTGATAGAACTCCAATAACATATCTAGAGGAGAAGATCTGGAGGCCATCTTCTTTTCATGGTGAGGGTCAAATGTTTTTGAAAGGTGCTGACCGAATACCTGAGTTTTTTCATCGTCCGATTTAGTCCATGTTTGTCATTCAGTAAGAAGAGGGTGATTAAAATTTTTGAAGTTAAGGAGCTTCTTAGTGGCCGTCCATAAGGATTTGTCAGTAGTCATGAGGTTTTGAGTTAAGTTCGTTAAATTTTGTATTTTCAATTTTTTAAGTTCTGTTTTGAGTTTGTTTGTTAATGTAGTATAATATGTTTTATCTGTGGGGTATCTAGTCCTGTGCCACTTCGCTCTTGCTCTGCGTTTTTCCTTTAATAAGTTGCGAATGTGCTGTGGCAAGTTAGTACGCATAGTATTAATAATTTTACTGGTCGTCGTGTTGTCGTGTATGCAAATTCTTATAGAGTCTGTGAAGTTTTTTATTGCTTCGTCAATGTCATGTTTAGTTTTAAGTGGAGTTTTTAAGTCCAGTTTGTTTTCCAAATCATTACGAAATTTGTCCCAGTCAACTCGTCCTTTAATCAATGAGGGAGGAGAGGGCTTAGGAACGAAGCTCGAATGTAAGGAAAGGATAACTGGACTGTGGTCTGAGGAAAGGTCATCTATAGATTCGATGATGGTCCGGGAACAGGAAATTTGGGAGGTGATAAATATGTCTAGGATATCTGGACGTTTCTTGAGAGATGTAGGCCAATAAGTAGGACTCATGGGCGTGAGGATAGAATAATTATTGGAGGTAGAGACTCTGGAAAGGATATTACCACGGGTATTGGATGTACGACATCCCCATCGTTGATGTTTGGCATTATAGTCTCCTCCAGCAATGAAGCGCGATCCGAAGGATCGGAATAAAGAGTCAAGGTGATTGTAGGAAAGGGAATTACCAGGGGGACAGTATACAGCTGATAATGTTAAGTGGAAAGGACGAGTTGAAATTATTACAGAGGTTGCTTGGATAGCGTCAGTTGGAGTGGAAGGAATGAGGGAATGGGGTAGGGATTTATGAATAAGGATGCAAGACCCGGCGTGTGAAGTGTTGTCTGGGTGGTCTGATCTGTAAGTAATGAAGTCACGGATGTAGAAATGTGACCGTTGAGTAAAGTGAGTTTCTGCCAACAGGGCAATATCTATGTGTTTGTTGTGGAGAAATATATCGAGTTCGTCACGGTGGTTATGTAGTCCATTAGCGTTCCACAAAAGGATAACTAGGGGCTTTGCGCTCATCGTGGAAGATTGAAAGGAATTTCGGTCAGGATTCTAGTGAGGAGGGTGATTAGCGGTTTTATGGTATTTTGGAGATCCAACAGGAAGGATGACAGGATTGAGGTTATATCGGTTGGATTGTAGTTGAGATGTGGATGAAGCTGTGACTCAGGGGCTGGGTAGTTTGTATGAGTCGGAGGAGTGGGTGATGGGTGAACCCGCCGTGAGGTATAGGGTACAGGATCTATTTTAACCGGTAATTGGGGTGGGTTGTTTACTTGCAGAGTAGGATGAGAAGGAGCTGGTTGTGGATGTTCCTGGGGTAATTTTACCTTTAAAGGTAGATGATGGGAAGGAACAAGCGAACGAGGAGTTTGAGAATGAGAGGTCTGGGGATAGGAATGGGAGGCCTGAGGCGTCTGACGTCGAGATTGCTGGTTTCTTGTGACTACAGAATATGGTTGCGGTCTTCTGTATTCCTGACGATGATGATCTGAGACGGTTGAGATTGAAGGTTGTTGCTGGTTAAGTTGAGATGCATTTTCTGCAATTCAGGAAAACTGGCTGAATTCCCAACTTCAGGAGGTACTTGTGCGATTCTTATCATCTAGAGTTTTTAATGCTCTATTTTGGGTCCGTTGCTTGTATAAGTTTTTATATACCTCGCACCCTCTGTAGTTCGCCGGATGGTTTTTCGTGCACAGTGCACATATGGCAGGTTCCTCCCGGCAGATTTCAGGCAGGTGTTTGATGGATGAAGGCCGGCACATTTAACGCACCTGGATTGGTGATGGCAGTAGCTCTTGGTGTGTCCCAAGTCTTGACAGTTAGTGAACTGCACTATTATGGACTTCTGCCTGGGCTGCTCAAAGCGTACCGTTGAGTATACAAGTCTTGTTACTTGAAATATTTCGCTGTTGTTCCGAGCAGGCTCTAGCTCTATGAAGAACAGTGGTAGTGGAAATTTTTCGGTTGGGTGCAATACGCAAGTGGGTTCTTTTTTTTTCGCTTGTGGGGGTACTTGAACGAAGGCCTCTTAGGACCACTCTATATGCTTTCTCATCGCGTAGTTGGTATTAATGAAAGTTGTATTGCTTTGAATTAAAATAATTGATTAGAGTTTTATAATGTTCCTTCTTTGTAGTACTGATTTTTATATCTTTTACTCTGGAGAAACAACTGAAATTTGTCTGTCCTATTAAATTTGCTATTTCTCTACCGAATGAAACAAAATTTTCTATGTTTGAAACATAAATAGGTGGTGGCTCCGGTTCTGAGAAGTTAACCGGGTTCGAAGTTTCGACTGGCTGATTATTAGCGGAAACAATATTGTTAGTGGTAGAAGTCGATGGTAAAGTATTTTCCCCTGTTATGACTGCAGTGGTCTTACTGCAATTTTTGGTTGGCTTTTCGATTGGTTGTTTAGGTTTGACTGTTTTATTTTTTTTCTTATTAGGTGAGGTTCCCGCGGATCCGTGGGCAATATTTCGGTTTCTCTTTTGGAGCGTCCTTCTTTTTAGATATTGTGAGTCTGTTTCGCTTATTTCTGATATGGCTGTCTCATCTTCAGAATTTTCGTGGGATGTATTCCTGTCTAGTTCCATATTATTCTCCATTTTGAATACAAATAAAATAAAATTAAAAAAAAAAAAAAAAAATACCACTCACTTTAGAAAAAAAATGTATAAAATAATTTTATATTATTTAAAACTGACCGAAAAAATAAGAACACATTTCTGAGAATAAATAAATAAAAGAGTCCCAAAAAAACCACAAAAAAAATATTTATATTGTCTTTGGTTTCGAACTCAGGACCCACTGGAGACAGATTGTTGATACACAGGACCTTGGCAATGAAATAGTTCGATAAGATAAGAAGGAATTACCGGTCACCTGAGTCAGCTCTAACAAACGATCACCAATTTATAACTTCTGAATGTTAATAAATTGTCACTCACCTCACTTTCCGGGAATGTAAAAATGTTCTATTGTTTATAAACACACCATTTACTAAGTTCAAGAGTAGATATTGCTGTATTTCCCAGATGAGAAGAAAACAAAGGCAGAGTGATACGAGCACTGATCTGCAGTTGCCGCCATGACACCTGGTACAGAAAATTAAATTCAGAAACCATACCAGATAAATTCCCGCTTCTAAATATTGAAGATCTTTTAAACCAACTAAACGGATCAAAATTTTTCACAACCATTGATTTAGCTTCAAGGTTCCATCAAATCGAAATGGACGAAAATTCAATTGCTAAAACAGCATTTTTGACAGACACGGGACAATATGAATTTACTCGCATGCCCGTTGGCCTATGTAATGCACCTCCAACTTTTCAACGAGCAATGAATTCTTTGTTAGCTAATACATCAAATGTACTTGTTTATATTGATGACATAATAGTTTTTT
>NW_027112138.1:91011-92081 GCF_000696795.3 Halyomorpha halys | reverse complement strand
ACAATATTTTTCTTTATATCCCCCTCCGATACAAATCACGATGGACCAGAGAATACAAAAATGCCTTAATTCAAAATTTATTAGAAAGTTTAGGAATCATATGCCACTATACAGTTTCAAATAACTCTAATTCTTTAGGGATACTAAATCGGTCACATTCTACGTTAATTGAATTATTACGGGTCATAAAAGAGGAGAATCCTTCTATTAGTTTAGAAACCAATGTAAATATTGCGGTTCGAACGTTTAATGAAACATTAAATATAAATCTAAAATTAACACCAAATGAAATTACCTTCGGAAAAATTATTGATCCAGACCGGAATGAACAAATAATTATTGAAAATCTTGTACAAAAATATCACGATAAATTAAATGTAATCCATAAATTAGCTCAAATTTCGGATGAAAAAGAAAAACGTACCCAACGCTTAAATCAAAATCGAGAAGACCCACCCGAAGTACGCGACGAAGCTTACATAAAACGACGTGTTAGGACAAAAGATGAAAACCTCTATAAGCCAGTCTATACCTTTGTAGATAAAAACAAAATAGTGCATGGACATACTAAGAACGTAAGGAGACCTAGAAAGGATCGTGAGAAGACATGTGTTTTGCTTACAGATGATATTGGACCAGTTGTCGATCTGGACACTGCTGATAGTGACTCCGACGGTTGCTTATCAACTAACTGACGTGACACATTCTGGAGGTTTAATGACTTTTAAGCTCGCTGACTTTTTTGTCTTGGAAGATTACGACACAGTAATTCACTACTTACATTTCTATGATTTAATTGAGAATATACAAACTATTAAACTGGGTTTAATACATTTCTCAGCTAAAGAATCTATTTATAACTTGACACTTAAACAAATTCTGTACTCAGAAGATAAAATCGAATGTTTAAAGTCACATAACAGAAATAAACGAGGGCTTATTAATGGTATCGGTACTGCTATCAAATGGTTAACTTAATCGGATGCTTCCGATAAGGAAATGTATGATAACATTATTGAAAATCTTGAACATAACGAAAATACTATACAAAACAACTTACTTAAAGAACT
>NW_027112138.1:84512-89201 GCF_000696795.3 Halyomorpha halys | reverse complement strand
TAAAAAAAAATAAAAATAAATAAAATAATCAAATCAAGAAATAATCAAATCAAGAAATAAATAAAATTTAACGAATGTTGGCAAAATTAAATAAAATATAAATGGCGTTGATGACCAATGAAGTTTGGCGCCACTAAACAACCAAACAAACAAACCACCAAATTTAATGTAGCATCAGCACTAATCCCCCACCACTATATATATATGTCTCCCTACTTAGTCTAGCTAGCATTACAGTACGTGTCATTAGCTCAGTAGCACTAGTTATGTAAACATTCTTGTTTGTATTATACCAATAAAGTTTTTTTTAGTATTTCGTGAGTGAGAGTTCATATTTGACTAAGGATGTAATATTATTTACTTTAAGTCATTCTGTTTTATTTTATTTTTTAATTTTCTGTATTCATTGGTTGCTATCTAGTTCTGTTCTTAGCCCTGATGAAGGCTAGAAATCCTAGCCGAAACGTTGGCACGATTAAATAAGTTACTTCAACTTATTTGTGTTTTAATTTGACCGCACCCCCAACCATCTTCTCCTCGTATGACCTCTAATTCGTTACGGAACATTTATTTTTTCGACTTTTAAACGTTTCAATAATGGCATTATTACGGTGGATAGAAAATCAAACAATTTTTACTTAGCCACAAAACTAAACAAGAAAAGAAATTTGATTTCTGGTTTCACTACTTATTTCCGGTATAGTTTAGATATGAATACTACATAATATTAGAATAACTGTTGAAGATTTGAGCAAATCAATCATCAAGTGACAAATTGTCATTCATTTAGGAGGGAGCAGATGGTGGGGGTAAAAGTGGTGGGAGTGGTGGAGGGGAGAATATAAAAGACGGGAGCCACAGGTGGGAGCTCAGTGCCACAGCAGTCGTAGAGGGAGCATTATGTCTGCCCTCCTCTTCGTACTTACGTACCTGCCGCTCTTGACGGCGTACAACCCTCAGGGTAAGTGGGCGTATTGCCTGCATCATATAACCAGATAATCTGTATGGCCAATCCAAATCTCATTTTCAAATTCTGTTATTGAAAAATTTTAATTTTTATAAAATATGAATTTACAAAAATTATACATCAAAAAATATTTGGAAAGTCATTCAGTTGTTCCATATATTTATTTCAACATTTGATCTCTTTGGATTTCGACTATTTATTGATATCTCAAACTCAAGAGATATGAAAAATAAAAATGAAGAAAAATTGTTCAAAGCTCCCATACTATGTATATAC
This sequence comes from Halyomorpha halys, assembly GCF_000696795.3. Classification (NCBI taxonomy): domain Eukaryota; kingdom Metazoa; phylum Arthropoda; class Insecta; order Hemiptera; family Pentatomidae; genus Halyomorpha; species Halyomorpha halys. The sequence goes on along the minus strand of NW_027112138.1, from coordinate 87,958 downwards.
TATTGATGGCATATTATTGGGAGCTCAAGGCAACGGAAATTGTTTTTTAAAAGTACATAAACAACTCATCATGTGAAATATAATGAATTACATTAAAAATTTATGTTTTCACTCATGTAGCTTAATGCTTCAATCAACAGATTTTTTTGCTTGATGAATAGAAAGATTCAAAATGTTTTTATCAAGATTGGATTTAGATTAAATAAATACATAATTCATATAAATATTAAAGTGTATACTCAGGTGCTCAAAGTTGAAGTAGCATTTTGTGTAAATCAATTTAAATTAAGGGTAAAATAACAATTAAATAAAAACGTTCATATATTTATTTATCTTTCCAGTTCAATGAACATATTACAGACAATTATTTATATTGATTTAACATGACAACTCTAAATAGAAATGAACTAAAGAAATAAATTATAAAATTTCATAATTTAAAAGAAGTTTCTGTGACAGCAAAAATAGAAATGAATTAGAAAAATTAAATGATAAAATAAACCCAAAATCGAAATCCACATCAATCCAACCACGAGGTCCGTGCAACGAAAGCTTAAGGAATTGAAATCGCTCAGACATATATCGGATTTCTTTAGCCTGGCTCTAGATTCGATCGAAACAAAATTATTTGAAACAAATCTGATATCAATGATTTTTTAATAAGTATCTTTTTTGTTTTGTTTTTAAACAAATATTTTTTGAAAAATAATGACAAATACTAAAGTAATATAGAAGTCAGTTATAAACCAGAATAATTACTGTATTGGATAATTTAAAAATACAAAATAATATTACATTTAATGACAGTGAGAAACAATAAATCCAGACAATAGCAATCGATTTGGGATCTATCTCCTTAGATTCTCCCAGCGCTATTGTGGAAGCAGAATTAAAGCAAGGTAAGAGACTTTCATAAAATTGTAAGCTTTAAGTGTTCCAAAGATATTAATTTATTTATAATTAACTTTCATTATTAGTTCAATCATGAATTTTATGAAACTATTGCCCAATCTGGCATTAAAATCTTTCTTTGTCCGTCGGTTCCTTATCAGTATTTTTTTTTAAATTTATATGAATTCTCAGCATGGTCGTTGAGGATTTCATTTTATTGATTTTTTGCTATCATATGATATTATATAATTACTTGTATGTTCATATCATCAAAGCAGAGAAAGGAAATTATTTCAGCTGCACACTCTATGGTTGTTATTCGAATTCTTCTCAAATTCAATGAAATTTAAAATTACCACAGTTCCCACGAGTAATACATTCAATGGTATATTTGACCATTGAATTAATACCATAATAATGAAAAAAATTATATTCTAGGTTCTTTTAAAAAAGGTCCGGCAGACAACTTGGTGATAATAAGGTAAAAGTGAATATGTTTGTATTGAACAAATAAGATAATTGTGAAAGAGCCGAATTGATGAAATAATATTATAATCGACCTCGGTAGAGTAACCTGCATGTGAAAAAATTAAAACTTGGACAAATGCATTTATAGCATTTCCTTCCTGAGTGGCTCAGGACAAAGGTGTAAGAGAACAATAAACAAACTGAGAGAAAAGGATGAAAAGATATTTGGGTTTTACATTTAATTTAACCTAACGACCCTCTCAAGTAAACATTTGATATATAATTTATTACTAAACTGATAAATATTTTAGGTTTTTGAAGAAACACGTTGCACGGAATTCTCTGCATGTTTATTTGGTTGATTTATCCAAACCAAATTTATTAAATATTCAAAATTCTTTGTTTTTGCAAGATTTATACCTTATATAAAAAAATCAAATACCACAATCATGCAAATAATTACAACTTTTAATAAATAAATAATTAAAAATAATGTTTCTATTAAAACAATATAAATTATGGATAATGATAAACAAATAAACTGGACTTATGGTTATAAATCAATTTGTCAATAAAATAACAACACAATAAAAAACGGGTGACGTTTACTCCCTATAAAATCATTATTGAATAAGGTTATTAAGAAATGCGTATCCTTGTTTCCTATCTAACTTAGTAATTGCTATTAGGATCCTATATGTAGTAGCCAAAATTACAAAAAAATGTAAAACTATAATATAATATTTCATTCATTTATTTTTCAGTAAGTTTTAAATTAAATAATTAATGTTTATTTATTGTACAAAAAAAAATTCAAAAAATGTTTAAATCTAAACTATTGGCTTAGGAATAAGAATTACTTTTTTTTTATTAAGAAATTAATAATTAATTTTTTTTTAATTTTTAGATAATGATATATGATTAATTGTAGGTGCTTGTCAGTATTGTAAACAGTTTTCAAATATATTATTGCATTATCTTCAAATAATTAAATAAAATTGTGTTAAAATTTACATTAATGTAAATAGATATTTTTATTAATTTTATACCATTCTATTATACCCTCCAGTTAAAAACGCAGACATTTTTATTCGTAAATTAAGTGTTATTAATAAGTTTTATTTTTATGAAATTATTGTTTTATTATAACTCAAAATCGTCAAAAACATATTTTCCTTTAAAATATTAATATTATTCATTGTATTTCTTTTTAGTGTAATTGATAATATTTTTCAAAGATATTGATGGATAAAATTAATTTATAGAAGTAACAAAAAAATTCAAGACAAACTTCATATGTATTATCTATATATTTCACATATTTTTTTTTATAATAAAAGCTTTTTATTTAATTTAGTTTAAAGGAGTAGTGTTTGTTTTTTCCTAAATATTTTAGGAAAATAAGTTGTTTTTTTCAGATGTTTAAAAAAAAATAATAATTTTAATATTATCTGATTAAATATTTCTTATTATTAAACTTCATCTTTAAACATATATACTTTGATTTAATAAGTGTATGATTTGAGCTCCGTTTGGTTAATCGCTACCGTGAGCGTATATATATCAAAATGGTATATAAGATTTATAGTTTATAGGAACCATTATATAGGAATTTTAGTTTATAGGAAACATTATATTGGATTTTTAGTTTATAGGAAACATTAAATAGGTTTTTCATAACCCTTTAATATTTACTATGTTATATTTTATGTTATTATATTCATCCAGCAATTCAAATTTAATCCAAAATATGAGAAAGTGTACATCATATAACATCAACATATCTATTATGTGTATTGCACTTTTTTTCTAGTTCTCAAATTTTTTTCATTAAACTAAAATTTAAAGATTATAAAAAATAAAATCTTTTTCGTCACTCATTAACTTAAATTTGTCTCGATTAGTTACTTTGGACCATGTGAAAATTACAAAATTACTTATAATTGATATCTATCTACCTACTATCCATTCAATAATCATAAACTTCTAATTGTACATTACTCCTCTCAGATCACTAGTACAATGCATAATTATTTGACAAATTAAAGGGAAAAAAGGTTTGTGAAATATTATAAATATGATTATAT
>NW_027112138.1:81554-84437 GCF_000696795.3 Halyomorpha halys | reverse complement strand
TATAACAACGAACAGGGTATCAGGGAGCACCTTGATAACTTTTTCGCTAATAAACTACAGACATTCTAGGATCATGAGATTATTCAGCTGTTGGAGAGACGGGTTAAGGTAATCAAAAATAATGGACATTAATAAAATAAATATTATGCACAAGATATACTAAGTTTTCTTTCACTCAAAAGAACGAAAAAAGGACTTTTTTGATATATATATATATATATATAAAGTTAAGTATTGGCGAAAGCAAAATGTCAAAAAAGAGAAGAAGGAATGTGATCTAAGACGTATGACTAACTGATGTAGTATATAGTACAGGTTTATTGTGTTTGCTACATCGCTTGTATACCTTCAATCAGCTGATCCCCTCAGTCAGCTGACATCTAAATAACAGCGGACTCAGATGTAATATATATATATACATAATATATATATAAATAATATACATAAATACATAAGACATAGAGATTAAAATTATTTATTAAAGAGGTTTAATGTTTTCATTTTGATGTCATGATTCTTACACATAAATTCAACTTTGTTTTATTTTGGAATAATTCAATTTATTCCTCATTCTAGTATCTTTAAAAAATTTTGTTTTTTAAAATCTCTAAATCCAACCAAGTTCCAAATTATCTTAGGGACTCCAGTCCACCTTTTTGTAAATTTAAATAAAAAACATTGACTTTACAACTCTACGAAGGCGATAAAACTTCTATACCAACTTCAGTTTTATTATTATGAAACTGAGATCTAAAAAGTCTTTATTAAATTTTTACAACTCTTAAAAAAAAAAAACTTTAATAATTTTGTTTTATCACCAAAGTTTACAGTTTATTTTACCATTTGCTCAAGAAGATTGCTGTCATTAATTTCTATATAGCTGATGCTCTTTATTTTGATTAATTTTCATTTCTATTTGATGTTTATTGGTCAAGGCAACGAAAATGCGTATCAATTAGAATTTTGATCTATACCTTGTTAACAAGGAAGAATGGTTAACTTTATTTTTACTAAAATTAAAGTACTTTTTTTTTAATAAGTTGTTGGGACTGATACAATAATTTGTACTTTATGAATAATTTTATAACTTTCCAAAATTCATGAGTATTCAAAATTTTATCATATGAATTTTTGTAGTTATTGTAAATAAATCGTAAATGAGGTGTTTCAAGAAAATTTTGTTGCAATAAAAGAGTTCCTAAAATTGTAATAAAAGCCCTTACTGAAAAGATCAATGAATTAACAAATCCACATTTATTTTTGGATTGAATTAAGTAGCTAAGAATAAACATTAAAGAATAAATATAGATTATTCTTCATTATTTCCGTTTATAAAATGGATTTTTATGGAAAAATTTTTAGAACAAGAACTGTTTGGGCGTTATGAGCGGGAATCGTACTAAAATTGACTGCTAAATTACTTTTTCATAATCATAGGAAATAAATAAATTGGAAGAAGATAGTTGATTGTATGATGTAGATTGTAGGAAGAGAGTCCGGGTGGTGGTCAATAAACATTTCGAAATAGTAACAAAAAACTAATTATTATCAACGTCTCCCCCCCCACTTTGCAGGGCTGATAGGAATCACGTTCTGATGTTAACCCAGTTGACCCAATAATTTATAATTACTGACTCATAGTTTATTGTCCGTTTCAATTTACCTATCCTGTAACTTCAAATTAATGTAAGCTGTATAGACGGCGTTGCGGATGGGTCCGAGAATAATTCCTTGAAGAACACTAGTAGATTTAGCAAAGAGAGATGAATAGAAACTATTCTGTTTCGCTTTGAATAATCTATATATGAGATAGGAACGGATAATGAGAAAGTATTTAGGTGGAAGGAATTTATCAAGTTTTTTAAAGTAGTCCTTGTTGGTATACTCGATCAAATGCTTGTTCTACATCGAGAAAGACTCTAGTGCAGTAAATTCCACGCCTTAATGAAGACAAGGCATTGTTGGTATTAACAATAATAATAAATCTCCCTAGTGTTGTCAAATAAGTTCTTTTGGATTTTTGGGTGAAATAAAACTAAGTATATTTTGTACATAATATTTATTTTAATTTACAATGTAATATCCATTATTTTCGATTATCTTACCCCATCTCTCCAACAGCTGAATAATCCCATCTTCATAGAATGTCTGTGGTTTATTAGTAAAAAAGTGATCAAGGTACTCCCGGACACCCTGTTCGCTTTCAATTTTGTAGAGACCGGATTAAGTGGTAGTCACTAGGAGCAAGGTCTGGTGAATAGGGAGAGTGGTATAAAAGTTTCCATTCAAGGGCTAACAATTTATTGCGGGTGAATAACGAAGTGTGGGATCTAGCGTTGTCATGATGGAAGATGACACCCTTTCGATTTGCCAGTTTTGGCCGTTTTCTTTGAATCGATCCATCCAATTTTGTTAATTGTGAGCAGTATACAATGGAATCGATCGATATAAATTGTGGCAACAGCTCATAAAATATCACACCCTTGAAATCCCATCATACAGAAACCATCGCAAATGGAAATGCGTGTTGCTGAGTTGGCTTCGTGAGTGGGGGACCCAAACCTCAAGGCTAGAAACATAGCCGAGCTTCCGCAAATGTTTTTCAACACTTGTATGTGAAACGTCTAGGATCTGTGCAAGGTCTCGCACTGATTGGGATGGATTTTGATCGACTATCGCCTTAACATCAATGGTTTCAAATACTTGTGGGCGCGACCATATCGCGGTATGTAAAAATTCCCTGCTTGAAACTTGGCAAACTAATAAGATATATGATTAACAATCCTCTGTTGAGACTAATTGCATCAGAAAACTGTGACGTATTATAAATAAAACATGAATATAAAAATCTAAAGGACTTATTTTCCTACAGTGTATGTATGT
>NW_027112138.1:77968-81464 GCF_000696795.3 Halyomorpha halys | reverse complement strand
GTTTGTTTCTGTCAGAAATAAAAAAAAGTGTTAATCCTGTAAGTTCATAAGTTCATGTAATGATTAAACTATTTTCACTATGAAATAATCTTTGAAAATGTAAAATATTATTTTAATTATCTATAAACACAGTGATATGAAAAGTATAATAAAGATGAGTTAAGAAGTTAAGAGGCTCGTGCCTGTTTACCTGTTCAGTGTGATGAGGTTTCCTATTCTTTATTAGGCTTGTTCGTAAATTTTATTGCTCAAAGGCACATAATTTTAAGATAAAAGGGTTGTTTCATAGATATCTACCTAAAAATTAGAAATCATATTTTATTTCAAAATTCAATATAACAAATAAATATGTTTATATTTTCAAAATCTATTTATTTTCAATATGTTTCCGATATGATTCTCCCGTCAAATAAATTTTGGGGATTAAATATAACATAAAATAAGAAAACATTAATCTAATAAGACAATTAATGTTAACACTTAGAAATTAACTGACTACATTTATAAATAGAACTCAAAATAGAAAGTAAAAAGAATCATTCTTCAATAGTAAATTAACGTTATTTAAAAATGGATGAATTTAAAACATACTAGAAATCAACTAAAATAATTGATTATAAACAATGATATAAAACTTAATATTGTAGGATTAACATATTTCAATTATGTTGATGAGATTCAACTTTTTTTTTTTTTTTTTTTTATAATCCCCCTCCCTTGCCATTTCTGGCATACGGGGTGCGGGAGCAGTGGGGTAGTGCGCTAGGGATTGAGCATGCCACTGCTCCGAAAGATCACCAATTCTTCAATTCAATAAGATTCAACTACTTCTAATGTAATAATTTGTAGATGGGCAGTGGAATTATGGAAATAAAATAAGTATTAATATCCTCCTCCTGAAAATAAATAAATAATACAGTTCTTAAATATTATTTGACTGTTATAAATTTAAAAAAAAAAACTAAATAAATTAAGATAGTCATTCTTCCATCGAGAAAGCAGGCCATTTACGACATAAATTTATATAGTTCTTAGTGGACGAATACACTTACCTTGGAACAGTGATCAGCAGGAATGGAAAGGTAGGCGAAGAGATATCCAATAGAATAAAGAAAACAAAAATTCAATATACTTTGCCACACAGTTATAGGGAAGAGGGAGGAAGAGAAGAATATTAAAGTACATATCTTCAAGGCTAGTATACCTACTTACCCTACCCTCCTTTATGGAAGAGAAAGCTGGGTACCACTAGAGATACCTTAGGAGAGTAGCAGGCCGAATTAGGAGGGATCGCATACAGAATAAGATACCTCCGGAGAGTGGCAGGCCGAACTAGGAGGGATCGCATACGGAAAGAGTGGATGTTCGAACTGCCTCTATAAAGGATATCATTGAAAAAAGACAACTCAGATGGTTTGGACATCTCAGTCGGATGAGTGAAGACAGGGACCCAAGAAAATATTTTGAGGCCAGACCAACAGGAAAACCCCCAAGAGGGAGACTCAGTATACAATAGAAGGAATACATCTCTAAAGTGTGAGAAAGAAGAGGAATAAACTTATTAATTATACAAATGAGGCGAGGTTAGAATGTCTTTTTTTTTTCTTACCTCCTGTAACAATAATAAAATAAGCATAATACAAATATATACAATAGAAAATGATATGTACATATACCGGCTATTTGATTATCTTGTTTTGGCGGGATGGGAGTATAAGAATGGTTGCCGGGTCAAGAGAGATGGCATATGTTTGCCTGGATCCTCACAACCTCTCACGATAGCCGAGCATTCTAAACCATAGACCTCTGCCACATATATAATATTAGAATGTCTTATGGATCATAGCATCTTTTACGTGAGTTGCTCATTCAAATTAACTCTATACTTCTTCTATTACAGTAATTTCCAAGTTATTTAAAAGAACTTAATCAAGGAAAACCTTTATTGACTTCAAATGTAGTTTAAAATAAGTTAAATAAAGTCCTTTTACCCTTTAGAGGCAGCTAAAGACGTTATTAAGACAGCTATCACTACATCCTTTCTCTCAGCTCTTTCAATTGTACCAAATTTATTTTCCCAGAACTTTTTTTTCTAAGCAAATTAATGTTCTTAATTTTGATGTATTTTTAATTAAAATCAGTTTAATTTAATACTTGTTCTATCTTCTTATTTATTATTTATTACTGTACGGGTGATTGGTAGTCAAAAGCTTAGGGGTTAAATGGAACATACACCCCTAAAACTACCAAATCTACAACTACTATATAACAACTTACTGCGCAATATATATTTTGCCTATTTTGAAATTGATTAAATCGCTTATATTTGTTGCTATATAAGTCATTTATAAATATTTTATATTCTATCCAACCTGAACCCTATTCAATATCTTAACTTTATTAAAATTAAACTTGTAATTGTTTATTATGCTATGCCTTGGAAATAATGTGGGATCCACAATTTTAGAGTTTTCAATCAGGAACTATTCAATACTTTTTTTATTAATTGAATCTTAGGAAATGTTTCAATCAAGCAGTAATATTTTAGTAATAATTTAAACAAACAATTAGAGCCCTTGAGAAAATTAAAATTTTTAGGATTATTTAATCGTAACAGCAGCCGTGTCGGTATTTAATTTTTTTTTCAAAATATATTAAGAATTTATTCCTTTCTTAGTAAAACTCAGACCATTAAAAGTTGAAGAAGCACCATCAAACTGTCCGCTTGTACAGATCGGCGAGGCTTCCAGCCCTAAGACAATTTGCTTTCTCAGCTTTAGGAAAAGAAACTTTTGTATTTTATTGGAAATCCGAGTTATTTAATATGAGAAAACAGTAGCCATGATATTATCATTTGTATGTCATCGAGTCCTGATAATTTTAATGAATCCATAGAAAAAATAAATCAAGATGTAAGAGAAATATTTGCCTGGTCCGTAAACTTACAACTCACCTTGAACCCATCAAAGACAAAAGCAATAATTTTCGGTAGCAAATTTTATGTAAAACCATCAGTCGTAGGAAATTGTCCAAAAAATCGTTTAAATGATATACCCATTGAATACACTCAAACTTTACTGATCTTGGGTGTAACATTCTCTTCATCACTCGATTGGCAAGACCATGCAGTTAGTACCTCTGGGAAATGTTTTAGAAATTTGGGCCAGTTACGTAGGAATAGAGAATGCTTGCCTATGTTTGTATGGAAACATCTTGTCCAGACACTAATAATACCACACATCAATTATTGTAGTATATTATTTACAGATATGCAGTACAAAGACTTATCAATCCTTCAGAGGGCATTTAATGCATGTGTTAGTTTCATTTTCGATGTTCCCGTTCATGAGCATGTAACGCCGTTTTTTGAAGAACTTTGTTGGCTCAAACTCCCTGAAAGAAGAAAATACATGCTGGGTAGTTTCCTGTACCAACTTTTTAAAGATAAAACTCCTAATTACCTTTACGATCTTTTTGACAAGCAATTCCTCCTCCA
>NW_027112138.1:76580-77437 GCF_000696795.3 Halyomorpha halys | reverse complement strand
AAGATGTAACACGTGTGAACTGCTGTAACATACTAACTTTATTGGGTTCGCTACATCTCTTTATATACATGCGATCAGCTGATCTCCTCAGTCAGCTGACATCAAAGTAACAGCTGACTGAGACTGTAACTCCCCCCTACCAGTTTACGAACAATCCTCGTAAACTTTAACAATACAATAAATTAATATAAAATACAACAAAAATAACTATTTACATAAAAGTATATACAATAAAGAAAATAAAAGATAGAGACTCCTCATAATCTCTTATTACAAACTAAAAGTAAAGCAAAACAAAAATAAAATCATGAATTTATACAATTAAAAAACAATGCAACGTAATTTATTCAGTATATCGCCATAATCAAACATAAATTTAAAAAAACTAATTACCACTTAAGAAAACATAACTCAACAGATAAGTTGAGATGAGGACACTCTGGATTACACTTGCGCAGGTGTTTCGGTTTGTGGGACTTTAAGTTGTTCAATATGAACGGTCCTGCGCTTATTGGGTTCTCTAATGCTCTCAATAGTTATAATATTATGTTCTCTTATTACTATCACCCTGAATGGTCCCTCGTGTCTCTGTATCTCTTTATCCCTGTTTGATCCCAATTTTCTATATACAATTGTCCCAATTTTAATCATTCCCATCCTATCGGTGAGGTTCAAATTTTCCCGAGCTACTCTCCGGGTTTTTTCCCTCTCCAATTTTCCCCGGACTTTTTCCCATAGCTTTTTCCTAGTGACATGATTATTGTTTATCTCATCACCGGCTTCCGCCGTGCCCTTGTAGTCCCGCCGAATTCCACAAAGCCCGAAAAGGATCTCAAACGGCGAAAACCCCGTAACGG
>NW_027112138.1:73815-76530 GCF_000696795.3 Halyomorpha halys | reverse complement strand
ATATAAGGGGCACTGTTCTTTAGGATCGCAGCATCTATGCTATCTAGTCCTGGAGCCCTTCCTATCCTTTGTCTGTCCACGGCAAGACGAAGGTCCCATATATCCCATGGCGGACATAGGTAGGTACCTGGTGGGTATAACGTGTTGCGTCTAACCATTCCATCCTCTGCACTATCCTGGATTCTCCCCTTTTGAGATACTTTTTGGGGTTCAGGGTTGTCGCAGGAATTTCAGGGAGACGGCTACTACAGGGGAAGATATGGTCACGTACAACGCGGCTATGAGGAAATTGTGGGGGAAGGTGCAAGAGCGCATTGAGAAAGATAAATGTAGGCGGGTGGCACGTCAGAATCAAAATCTGCGGGACGTAATGGGGGACCTCAGGCTTGGGACCATAGTATACCGGAAAATAGGAACCAATAGGGGTAAGGAGCTCCTGCGCTATGAGGGTCCATTTAGGGTGATCGCCCTCAGACAACATAATGTTGTCACTATTGAGAGAGTGCGGGAACCAAAAAAACGAAGGACGGTTCGCGTAGAACAGTTGAAAATTCCAGGTGTGTTGACTTCAGAAGGACCTGGAGGGGCCTCCTCCCCCATATAGTATGTAAAAAGATATGCGATTTTTTTTGTTTTTGAAATTGACTATGCGAAATGAAGAAAACTGTGTTAAAATCAGCTATGAAAAGTTTTCTTTCTTTTTCTATTTTTTTCTTCCTGATGTCGAGTCTTTTTAGTTATTTTAGCATTTAGGTAGAAGTAATCTAAGAATTTTCGTTTGTTGCTTATTTCATATTATTGAAATTGTAAAGAGCTGAACTTATGTGTAGTATGTAATTCATGTGTTGCAATTTTATATACTCCTTTTTTTTTGTTTTTGTTTTGTTGTGTTCTGTACAAGGACTATGATTGTATTTTACTTTTTGTTTCTATCAAGTTTACGAGGACTGTTTGTAAACTGATGGAGGAGAGTTAAGGTAGGATGACACCTGATAATTACCTTAATTCCTATCCACATAAGTAAACATAGCCTGAAACTATAAATATAGGATTAATACTAATTAACCTAGTAACCTAACTAATTCTACTTTATTTTTGTCGATATTCGTATAATTTCATTGGGTATTCGATTGCTCGATTTTCACATTTGTTGCCTTTGAAATTGCCCAAACATGGCCTACCTAAAGTTTGACAGATGAAGCCCACTCAATATCGAATCTCCTGGCCTAAACTTTTGCCTTAAGCTAGAGTAATCTATCTACTTTCAAAATAAAGTAAGTAAATCGACTAAGAAGAAAGTTTAGGAGGAATTTCGCGTGCACACCCAAACCAGTATTAACATGCTATATCAAGACCATGAGTACCAAATATGGCCAAGACAGTCAACTTTTTTGTTACCAACGAAAATTCAAAATTAAATTTCAACTCGATTCAAACCATAAAAAAATGTATTGCAGAAGGTATTAATATCATATTAATCAATTAATCTCTTCAAATTCTGGACAAACATAAACCCTACCAATTCGGCTTTCATATCCACCTCACTTTGGGCGGACATAAGTTTGACACATGAAGGCCAAATAGACGATTTAAGCCCTTCATGTATGTCATCCGGGCAGTGGATTTTGTGGTAATTACCTCAAGCTCACTCTCCCTAAATGACTGTAATTATAAAATGTTTTGTAATAAATGAGTAATTTATTTTATTTATATGCGTGTTTCAGGTAACGAACCCATATGGTGAAAATTATAACTTGCGGTCCTCTTTCTTTATTATGGCAAACCCTATGGAACATAGGGTACCATATGTACCAGGTAATCAATACTTTTATACGCCAGATCAATTATTTTCCCTGCCAAATTCCCCAGGTAAAACTTTAATTTACGGAGGAACAAAGACAGCTATGGAATGTGCTAGCCTTCTTGGAAGTATGGGCTTTCCCGTGACTTTAGTGGTGAGTTTGCTATTTATATATAATTATATAAAAAATTTCATATTTCAGCGTTTATTATTTGAGTATCGTGCTTAGATATTATTATATTTAATTGGTTTAACTAAATGGAAAAAAATACAGTGAATCTTAGTTGTACAGTCATGAACTTTGTTTGCACTTATTTAACTAATTTATCAAATACACAACAAAATGAGGAAAATAAAGACCTTCCTAGCTATGGAGAGGGAGGGATGGAAGTCTCAACGTCCTCTCATTTCCCATTAATTAAAAAAACATGAAAAAATTAGAATATTGGAGATTTAAAAACGAAGTATGTTTTAAAACTTAACTACATAGTAAGATTGTGTTTTAGGAAGATGGTTCAATTGCGTGATAAAAAAAGGTACAAAAATAGCATAAAACTATATTTTATTAACCTAGAAATAAATAGTTTATTAAAATTTATAAATAGTAAATAGTAATAAACTATTTATTACTAATAATACTCAACTAAAATAAATAGTTTATTAAAATTTATGAATAGTAAATTGTAATAAACTATGTACTAATGATAGGAACCCAGAATAAATAGTTTCCTACCTATTTTGTACCTCACTTGACCACCCACTCGGACCATCTTTCTAAAATCCATCACATACGGTCAATCACTGTTGACCGCTGTATAATTAGAAAAAAACTGTTTTCTCTCATTTTTATTGTATCATGTAAATATATGTAATTTGTATATGTCCGATCACGGATTGATTAGTATGCTGTGTAA
>NW_027112138.1:70805-71285 GCF_000696795.3 Halyomorpha halys | reverse complement strand
CTGTCAAGAAAGGACTCGGTCACCAAGCTTCCTGCATCTCAGGAAGCAAAGTTCCCAAGTGTCTGCACTCACGTTGGTCCAAATATCTCTAAACCAAAGTGAGGCATTACTTAATCTTTATAACAATGGGGCTCTAATTTTAACAACAAAGCTAATGGGTTGCCTGCAACTGGAGAGCTGTTCCCACTAAACAGAGCTCCAGTAACTTCCTACCTACATTCAAGTGTGTCTGCTATGTATACAAAGAATTGTTACATACATATGATTGTTACATTTGTAAACCTGTAGTTAATTATATTAATCGTTTGGTAATCAGGCTTTTATTTGGAACACCTTCTTTGTCAACTTTTCGGATGACCCAAACATATCGGGAGTTGCCACGAATTCTTCTAGAGAATTAGGAGGCCAATCAAGGAAGGAGAACTCCCCTGCTAAAGCGAGTCTGGCACAAGTGTACATTGGGCAGTCAAAAATAATATG
>NW_027112138.1:67049-69974 GCF_000696795.3 Halyomorpha halys | reverse complement strand
TTCCTGCTATATTATTGAGGCAGCTGTAGCGAAAAACAGTTTTAATTTTAACTCCCTTTAAATGGTTGGTAAAGTTACACCTTTCGCCTAAAAGAACGCCTAGGAACCTAACTTCTGGTGATGGTTTTATCATTTTATTCCCCAATACAACCCTAGGAAGGAAGCCTCTCGTTTTTCCTTTTAAGAACAAGAGTCGAGTCTTTTCGTAGTTTAGGGAGAGCTTCTTTTCACTGCATCATTGCTCAACAATAAGAGTAACCTCTGCTGCTTTCGTTTCCAGATTAACTCGTGACCTTGCCTCAATCCCCACGCCAAAATCATCGACATATGAGGTTGGTGTGTATCCTGCTGCCCGTAAATTCGACAGTAGTGGATTCATATTGATATTTCATAATGGAAGACCTAAAACGGATCCTTGAGCGCAACCCCGTTGGATCAGTCTCGTGGTTCTCCTTGTTGGTAACTGTTAGAAGACTGAACGGCTCTCCAAGAAGGATTTAATAAGCTTGTATATATTTCTTGGACAGTGCAGCTTTTTAAGTTCCCCAATTATTCCAGGCCACCACATACTGTCAAAGGCTCCAGCAACATGATAAAAGAGGACAACAAAATATTTAGAGGTGGAGTGTTTTGCCGCCGTTAGGAGCTGATTGATAGCATCTGTGGTTGATAATCCCCTTCGTCCCCCAAACTGATCTGAAGAGAGTTGGACTATCACTTCCTTTAGGTGCAGTAGCATGAGGCTTTCCAGAACTTTTCCCATGCCGTTTAAGAGGCATATTGGACAATATGATTTTGCATTCACTTCTGCTATCCCTGGCTTTAGAATCGCGACTATTTCTGCCTCCTTTCAAATTCGAGGGAAGACACCTTCTTTTAAGCATTTGTTGTAGAAGGTAGTTAAAGGGCTGATTAGGGCGCTTCTGGCGTTCTTCAAAATTTCAGCACCTACCATGTCTGGTCCCGGCGCTTTTCCTAGGCGAAGTTTATCGAAGGTCATATCCACATCAAGTTCGTCCCATGGGGAAGCGTCTTCAGTTGGAGGAGGTAGATCCATTTCAATTCTACATTGCGTGTGGTCCGCAGTATCACCGATTGGGTCATCCTCTGGGAAAGATTTCAGCATTATGGCCTCTATAGCCTCTTCTGCCGTCCGGGCAGTGTCACCATTATGCATAAAGGAGTTGAAGGTGTTCTCTCTCTCTCTCTCTCTCTCTCTCTCTCT
The DNA here is from genome assembly GCF_000696795.3 of Halyomorpha halys. Lineage (NCBI taxonomy): Eukaryota > Metazoa > Arthropoda > Insecta > Hemiptera > Pentatomidae > Halyomorpha > Halyomorpha halys. Next base: position 68,749 of record NW_027112138.1, on the reverse strand, counting down.
CTCTCTCTCCCTCTCCCTCTCCCTCTCCCTCTTGTTTGTTGGGATTTATTTTTATCCTCCAATTTCGACACCATTCTTCGAGGTTTGTGATATGGGACTGGAGAGTTTGGGATGCAATCAAAGGGTTATTATTAACTGTGAGCACATATGTGTCATCAGCATACGTGGTAAGAATAGCGTTAGGAGTTGTTGGGATGTCAGCTGTATAGACGGTGTAGAGGATGGGACCAAGGATACTACCTTGAGGAACACCAGCGGATTGAAAATAGAGAGATGAATAGGAATCATTGTGGTTTACTTGGAATAATCAATTAGTTAGAAAGGAACGAATGATGAGAAAATATGTAGGAAGTAGGAATTTACGGAGTTTGTAAAGCAGTCCCGGGTGCCAAACTCGATCGAAAGCCTGCTCTATATCTAAGTTTTTTTTTTAGTTTTGTTGGTAGTTTTAAGAGCCCCGAATGAAAAATTAATTTTTTTTAACGTTTTGAAACAGCCACCATTTTTATTCCTCTTAACTATACTTGCCAGACCTATCAATTTTGACTAGTAATTATAAATAGTTTTCATTAAAGTAATCAAAAATTGTGGTGAAAAAACTGTCTTTTTTCACCTCGTTTCTAGTACCATTAGGCAGTGGCGAAATGTTTCCCCGCTAAGGGCGCATGTACAAAGCGGGGGCAATAAATTGGTTTCTGAGCAATTGATGTCCATTTAGCTTTTCATGAGTTTTATATTGAATATAGTCATTCCACATTACGTACTGATTCGTTCCGCTAATGTGAATGCTTTTGTTAGATAGAAAATTTCCCTCCATGAAGATCAATGAAGCTGTAAGCAACAGTTGAATCACGTTTCCACACAGTATTCCAAACCGTCCTTTGTTCTTGATTTTTGTTAGAAATCCTTGCAATTATATGTAGGAAGCATCTGTATCCATGATAACTGCATCCTCAGTTGTACATATGTATGTACTAAAGTTAGGACTGAAAACGGAAACAAGTGCTGTGGGCAGTATTGGCTCCTAATCTTCCAGTTAACGCGAATTAGTTAAAAAAAAAAACTTTGAATATTATTTGACTAAAATAAACTACCACGGTCTTTAGTTTGCTTCAATGATACATCTTTGACTCTTTTTTCATTCACGTCTATCCCCACCGGTCATTGTTTTTTGTTTTTTTCAAACATCTCATTAAATATAAAACTGTTTCTAAAGTACGACATTAAAATGTTTACCTCTCGCTGGAGTATGAATATTCATAGCTCATGACCTAATATGAAAGATTTTTCAAAATGGCCGCGGTATATTTTTATGCTGAATCTACCTGTTTGTCACTTGTCGCATATCCGACTCCTGTACAAATGCTTGGTAAACAAAGGAAGCAACAAACGTCGGTATCCACATGCTTGTATGTTCTTTTAACTTTTTGAGCTATAACATTCGCTTTTGTATTATAAAAAGGAACAAAATAAAGATAGGCTGAAAGGAAGGAAAACTTGTATCATATTTACATCAAAATTCATACAAATAAACATAAATTTAACTTTAAATCTATAATTTTCATCGGAAACTTGTTAATTTAATTACTTATATAATTATAATTTATATATGTCCGATTACGGATTGATAAGTATGCTGTGTGATATTGCAACCTGATGTATTTAGGCAGCATAGATGAATAAAGTATTTCTCTCTCTCT
>NW_027112138.1:45704-60714 GCF_000696795.3 Halyomorpha halys | reverse complement strand
CCCCGACAATTTGAGCCCAAAATGTTTTATTCTCTATATATATATATATATGTTTAGTTTATGTTTACATTGGGAGAAGGGTATTGACAGATATCCGGTGTCATGATTTATTTCCCAACTTAATCTGCCTTATATACATTTTGAGTGTTTGTTTATGAGGGGAGATAGGATTATGGGTGATACTATGACTGGTCATCATATAATTTATCTATATGTACTATATTAAATTAAAACTAAACTCCTAAAGTTAATTAACAAGAGTTAAAACAATGTATTTACACTGTATTACAGCCCCAACGGATCGGCCGAGTCAAAATCAGGCCAAGTTATATCTGGCAAACCAAATAACCAATTCAAACGCTAGGGCGTGCCCGAAATCGTCGTTAAACTTATAACTCCTAAAGTTATAAATTAGTAATATTTAAAGATTAGATTTTATATTGCGGATTAAATTCCACAAATTTTGGTATAACAAGTATGTATGGGAAGGTATATCATCTAAGATTTTGAATGGGCATGCCAAATGTCAAAAAAAGAGAAGAAGGAATAAGATGTAACTCATGTGAACTGCTGTAACATACTGCTTTATTGGGTTTGGTACATCTCTTTATATACATTCGATCAGCTGATCTCCTCAGTCAGCTGACTAAGGCTGTAACTCCCCCCACCAATTAACGAACAATCCTCGTAAACTTATACAATACAACAACAATAACTATTTACAATAAAGTATATACAATAAACAAAACAAAAGATTGACACTCCTCGTAAAATCTTATTACAAACTAAAAGTAAAACAAAACAAAAATAAAATCATGAATTAATATAATTAAAAAAAAATGCAACGTAATTTATTCAGTACATCGCTATAATCAGAGACAAATTAAACAAACATTAAATAACTACTTAAGAAAACATAACACAACAGATAAGTTGAGATGAGGACACACCGGATTACTCTTGCGCAGGTGTTTTGGTTAGTGGGACTTTAAGTTGTTCAATATGAACGGTCCTGCTCTTTTTGGCTTCTCTAATACTCTCAATAGTTACTTATGTTCTCTTATTATTATCACCCTGAATGGTCCCTCGTATCGCTGTATCTCCTTACCCCTGTTTGATCCCAACTTTCTATATACAATTGTCCCAATTTTAATCATTCCCTTCCGATCTGTGAGGTTTAAATTCTCCCGAGCTACTCTTCTGGTTTTTTCCCTTTCCAATTTTCCCCGGACTTTTTCCCATAGCTTTTTCCTAGTGACATGATTATTGCTTATCTCATCACCGTCCCCCGCCGTGCCCTTGTAGTCTCGCCGGATTCCACAAAGCCCGTAAAGGATCTCAAACGTCGAAAACCCCTTAACGGTGTTAACTCGCGTACGCTATGGGTCGCTCTCCCTATTCGTATTTCTGCGATAACATCGCCCCGAGAGCATAATCGCTTGCATCAGTCGTGAGGGTAAATTTCTTATTGAGATCAGGGAATGCTAGGACCGGTTCCCTCTGTAGCTTCTCTAAGCACTTCCGGACGTTGTTCTCCATCTGAGGTGTTATCTTTATAGTATTCCCTTTCTTCAGTAGATTGATGAGAGGTACTAGATATTCCACCATATCCGGTAGTAGTTCAGCGCTCCTAGTAATCGTAGCACTCCTTTCACGTATTTGGGTACTACCACCCCTTCTCTATGTCTGGTCTTACTCCATCTTTAGAGATAGTGTGAGCAAAAATCGTTCCCTTCCTATATTTAAGAGGTTTAAATTCTCCCGAGCTACTCTCCTGGTTTTTCCCCTCTCCAATTTTAAACGGACTTTTTCCCATAGCTTTTTCCTAGTGACATGATTGTTGCTTATCTCGTCACCGTCCGCAGCCGTGCCCTTGTAGTCCCGCCGGATTCCGGATAGATCCACAAAGCCCAAAAAGGATCTCAAACGGCGAAAACCCCGTGACGGTGTGCAGCGAATGATTGTATGCCGCAATTGCCTATGGCATTTCCACGTCTGTTTCCAGCCCTTGGTCTGCCTGGTACAGTCGAAGATGATCGCTCAGCGTTCCGTGAAGCCGCTCTACGCCCCCTCTACTTTTGGGGTGTCCTGGTGTGTTGAGGTGCCATATCACATCTAGGTCCTTCATTTCCTTTCGTATCAAAGAGTTGTCAAATTCTCTTCCACCATCCGATGAGATGCGTTCGGGAACTCCGTAGAATTGAAACCACAAGCGGAGAGCTGCCAATACTGCTTCCGAAGACCTATCTTCCACCTGGTGCGCCATTGCAGCCTTACTGAAGAGGTCAATCATGGTCACCCATTTGTATATATAAACTCCATGTTATATTGGGCTAGAAGCTCCTTCCAGCGAGTTATCCTAGCTGATGATTCCTATAATTTTCCCACCCACTGGAGTGGTCTATGGTCAGTATGTATCGTGAACTTTCTGCCGAACACATATGGTCTAAAGTGATCGACGACCCACACTATTCACAAGAGTTCTCGCTCCATTGCGCTGTATCTACATTCCGTCTCCGTAAGGCGCCTGCTGGCATACGCCACTGTGCGCTCTCCCCCATCACCCTCCTGAGATAGCACCGCTCCTAGCGTATACTTACTCGCATCTGTGGTTATTGAGTGGTCGCACTGTACGAGTGGAACGAGATACTCTGCCATTTCCGGAACAAATCTCCTGTAATAATTTAGAGTTCCCAACAGCCTACGAATTTCTTTTATGTCACTAGGTACTGCAATTTTCTGGATTACTGCAACTTTATCTGGGTCTTGTTTAACCCCATCCTTAGAAATTGTGTGACCCAAAAATTTTATTTGTTCCTGCCCCAGCGCCGACTTTCCCCCCGACAATTTGAGCCCAAAATGTTTTATTCTCTGGAAAACGCTTTTCAAGTGTCGCACGTGTTCAATCTCGTTCTTACTAAACACAAGGAGGTCATCCATGTAAACCTGACAAACTGATTCGTCTATTCCCCTCAGAAACTCGTCCATCAGGCGCTGAAAGGTTATGGGGGCATTTTTGAGGCCAAACGGCATCCTTGTAAACTTATAGTGACCCCTTTCAAAAGTGAAAGCCGTCTTTTGTTGATCATTAGGGTGCATATTAATTTGATGATACCCAGCCTTCCAATCCAGTGTGCTGAATACCGTCGCCCCGCCCAGTCTGTCTAAAATGTCTTCAAATATGGGGATTGGATACTTTTCGTCAATGGTATTCTTGTTCAGCTTCAGCTTCCTGTAATCTATCACCACTCTGTACTTTTTATGATGCCCTTACTAAATCCCCAATGGTTCAAGCCTATTTCCGCCTCCCCCTCTACCTCACAAGGGCCACCTATGGTGATTAGCCTACACTGACATACTTGAATCCGGTGTGCTCTCTCTCCACTACACAACTTCTCCACAGCCTCTCGACTCATGATAGTACTGGAACTGCCGGTGTCTACCAGACACCTCACTCCTGCAATCTCTGTTATATGCAAACCGCCGTGTTCTTCTCTCATATGGTTGATTTCCAACGTGCGGCAGCCGCCAGACGGGGACATTGTGCTACCAGGTGTCCAGTTTTACCACACCCATGGTACTTGCGGTCCTCCCGCCGAACATTGTTTCTGGGTTTAACTTGGCTCCTTCTATTTTCCGTGTTACTATTTCTCTCTCTTCTAACATCTCTTTGGTCTCTTCTTCTCCAAGGGTTTGGCATGGTTTGGCATCAATGAGATCTTGAGTACATTCCACAAACGAGCGGTCTCTCGGCATTCCTTCTTTCTTCCCCAGTTATTTTGCCTACTGAATCTTCAGTACCATGAATAGGAATTTCATCCTTGCACTTGTATTGTCTCCATCATCTCGCAGAGTTTATTTTGAATTCTGTTATAGCGTGCCAGGAGTTCTGCGGCATACTGCCCATTAGGCTGTCTCGGTTTTTTCGTTTCTTTGATCATCATGAATATATCCTCCTCTGGGGTCCGCCGTACTCCTCCGACTGCCTTCTTTAATCTTTCTTTGATGAGATTGCATAAAAAAAAGATTCTATTCGTCCCATCAGGAGATCGCCCCCTTTTAAAAAATGATTTAATTCTCCGGTCTCTCCGCGAATTTTTTTAAGTCCGACACCGCCTTTCTCAGGTCCTGGGAAGTTGCTGTACGGACCTTAATCCATTCTAGCGTCGTGGCAATTGCGCTAAAGAGACTTCTGGTAATAGTTGAATCTCCTGCGGAGGTTGGTTGCCAGCTGCTAATGTTTGGTTGACTGCAGCTTGAGGTTGGTAGTTTTGGTTCATATTCTCTAGGTTCAGAACTGTTTTTCTCACTAATCCGTTACTGGTCATAATTCAAAGAGAACAATGAAAATAAAATTTCTTTTAGACTGAAAATTAATCTGGTATCTAAAGTTCCCGGGTTTCGGCACCAGTTAAGTATCGGTGAAAGCCTAATGTCAAAAAAGAGAAGAAGGAGTAAGATGTAACACGTGTGAACTGCTGTAACATACTGCTTTATTGGGTTCGGTACATCTCTTTATTTACATTAGATCAGCTGATCTCCTCAGTCAGCTGACATCGAAGTAACGGCTGACTAAGATTGTAACTTATATATATATATATATATATATATATATAGGCCAACAACATCCAATAATAGATATTTTTTAGTACATTTGTGAATGTCTTTTCAAAAATATTTACTGTACCTGGTTTATAACTTCGATAAAAATTGAATTTTTTTTCAATATAAAAATATACACGTTAATTATAGAAAAAAAGTATTTTTCGAATAACTCATTATCAGCAACGCAATTATGAGTTAGTATACAAAAACATGAAAACGAAAACGGTTATCTTTTAATGGGTTTACCCTTTACTTCTTTATATTAATTACACTATAAAAAGAGAAATTTTGAATGAGACAATAGGCAAAATCATTACTGCATTATAACTGGTCACCATAGTCGAATAAAATTAAGTTATGGTATTTTAGATTTCCTTTCAAAATCTAAAATAATATAACTCTATATACAAAATTCGAATACCGAAATTTGTGAATTTATAAAAAAAAATTATTTATTGATATTTACAACTGTATTTACATAAAGATACATCTAGTGAATGTGGTGTTAGATTATAATGGTATTATACACGCATACAGAGAAACTACCCATTGTTAGCGCTCTAATATCATTTCTAGATTATAAGGTTTTTTTTTAGGGGCTTCTGTCAGGAATGGAAGAGAGAGCAAGGTTAGAAACTAGTGGGTTTGGGTGGTTTAGGAGTTTATAATGGAAGGATTGGTATCTGATTCAGGTATAAAGAACATTAAGGTCTTTATGGATGATCTTATCTGTGACAAAATAAGGAGCATTGAGGGTTCTACGAATGATTTTGGATTGTAAGGATACGAGAGAAATTCGAAGGTATAGTGGATCCCCAAAGCTCAACTCCGTATGTTCAGATAGGCCTTATTATGTTCATGTGGAGCAGTCTTTTGTAATGGATTGGAAGTTTAGATCGTTTGTCTAGAAGTGTTAAAATAGTCGTAATCGATGTGCAGTTTTGATGTTTTTTAAGTCTTGTGTGAGGATCCCTTTTGTTCGACAGGAGAAGGATAAATATTATTAAAGGATACGGTAGGGCACTCAGTAGGTTTGATGAAGGGTAAATGTTACTTGATGGGAATTGTTGGGATTTATTTTAATCCACCAATATTTATACTATTCTTCCAGGGTTATGATTAAAAATTTAATCCCTTAAATCATGCTGATTTAAATATTTAAGCTTCTTGTTATCGTTTAGAATTGTTTGGCTAAATAGAAAAAAAAAAACAATATACAAAATCCATTTAAAAAAAACAAAAAACGTTTATTTAAAGAATCTCATGATATTAAAAAAAAGAAGTAATTAAAAAAACAGGACTCGAGAATAATAAGAAACGTGATGGCGAGGTCTATTACTATAAATTATATCAGTATTAATTAATTATATGTTGACCTATTAAATAAATAATTAAAACTTTATCTTTTCAGGCACCAGGTAAAATCATGGAAGAATGTGACAGTGACATAGTAACGTGTATTAAAGATACCATGAAACAGTACGGCATAACCGTAATTGACAATTGCGTTTTGAAATCCGTTAAATTAGTTACTGATAACGATGTAAAATATAAAAAACCAATTTCCAGTAGTGATGAAACATTGTACAAGTTCGCATGGAACCCTCTGATAAATAAGAGTCGGATAAAAAAGAAACAACCGCGGTATCGAGGTCGTTTGCAAAGAAATTTAGAAATTAACAAGCTTGTAGAACAAGCTTTATTAACATGGGAAGTGTCCCCAAAAGTATTGAGGGCGATAGTAGAAGCTGGCCCTGCAATGCGGGAACTCGAAGAAGAGCACGGTGTCAATAAATTTGATGCTGTTGCTCATAACAAGAAAATGGCTAAGCTTAAAAGACAAGCTGCTGCCATCAGAAAATGGTTCACACAGGATAATAATGATGATGATAGATGCTTTGGACGCCTCAAACTGCCTAACTCTAGACCCGGATTGGTAAGAAACCGTGAATTTCGTGGAGCAGGAGGGATTGAAAGAACAAGAAGACGCAGGAAAAACAAAAAAAATAAAAGAGACAATGTGCTCCGTAAGTTTGTGACTCTATTCCTTGCTTCATGTCCAGATGAACGTATAATGACTTCCTTAGAAGTTAATCTATCTAAGAAATCTCCTTTACGAAGGACTAACATACGGTACGGGCCACACTACAGCTATAATCGTAAATCGAGAGTTGGCGTTTATTTTCCTGGTGGCACTGCTTTAAAGTTGTCCAAAAGGAGTAAGTACTATAAATCCTTAAGGCCTATAAAACCATTCCGAAAGTGCAAAAGGAAGAAATTGTGGCCACTTTCAGTTTGCAAGCCAGCAAAAGAAGTCATAGCTTCCCTAGATAATTTGAAAACGTCATTACAAGAAACGGTTATTGAAGAAGTTTCGGAGAAAACATTTTCAGAATTAAAGGGCAGCCGCATTGATAGCATTATGGAAGAATACAACAAGAAACATTTCGATATCATGGATATATTCAAATCTAATGCGATGACTGCAGATGCAAACGGCAGTGTCACCTACAAATTGGATCATCCAATTTTTAAAGAATACATAGTACTTGTATTAAAAAACATTGACGAAACAGTAAAAAAAATGTCGAGGCTAAGTCGTGAAGTAGAATTCAAAAGTCAATGTTTAAAATTAATTAGATTCTTCTCAAAGCTAGTTCAGACATTAAGACTGTTCCACTTGTATATTAATTGGAAAGTCAAGGATTGTAAAATTAGGTTCAAAAAACCTTCGAAAAAACAAAAAACTTCTCAAGCATTGAAATATCTACATGAGAATTTAGCGATTCAGCTGGAATGCAAAGTGATTCGAAATAGTATGTTTGATATCATTAAGAATTTAGAAGGCCTTATGGTGTTCATTTTTTGTTCAGCTTGTCATAGCATCGTAGAGGAGTCGAGTGACAGTATAACGGACAGTGCTGAATCGAGCACCAGAGATAGAGAGAGAGACGATAGCCCAAGGCATAATTCAAGAAGAAGTAGAAGGGGTAAAAACAATAGATCATACAAAACGATAAATAAAGAGGGACAAGTCCCTTTCAATTTCCGACGGTTTTACAATAAAAGCAGGTACATCCGTACTTGCATGGGGGCCACTGTTGACCTCTACGATCCTTATTTACCCGGAAACTTTTCGAGTTTATGTTTCGAAGGAAATCAACCGTCTCCATTTGGTTCTACCTCATTAGGTGACCCAACGACCAAATCTTCTGTACGTGATCTTAATTCGCAGCTTAAAGAGTTAATTGCTAAAGTGAAAAGTGTCAATACCCCTATACTTTCTGAAATATCAGAAAATATTATAAGCCGTTTGAAAAAGGAGATTGCTGATAAAAAAGCTGCAGAAAATGAACCAGAGATGAGTGAGGAGAAAATCACTTGCGAAAAAGATGCTTTAGTAAGTAGTGTTGTGTTCGACTTAAGAGAACATTCACCTTTAGTACATACTTTGCCCGACCTAAAAAAAATAGAAGATCTCCGAATACGAGGGGTCCGTTCCCAAATAGTTTTTACAGAATTCATGCGCTTTAAAAGCAACAAAACTACACCAAAAATCGTAACTAGTCGTTTCGATTCGATGAAAAAGCCTGAAGGAATATTTAGCAATAAGAATATCGAATTGGGCGAAAAATCGGCGAGTGATATTAAAATACATAACCGGACCACGATGACTCAAATAATTAATGAAAAAGGTTCTAGAACTCAAAAAAATCTTAAAGATGACAAAACAAAGCTGAATTTTCGAACCTTTGTGGCAAACAATTTCGGTGGTCGGTACAAGCTGAAATGCAGTATGTCTCAACGCGATAAACATCTAAGTACACTCATTGCACGATCAGATGCAAAAGCTAAAGGATTCAAACCTTTTAAATGGACAAGTTTAGCAGCTTATCAAAATAAAGTTAAGAGGGACAGGAATGCATTCCTTCAAGCTTTGAAAGAGAAACAAAAGGTTCCACAAAAGCCTCGAAGCATTTATTTCAAATATGGAGTATGCGATTCCATATGTCAAAGAATAGGACTGAGCTCAGATCAGCCAAGATATACAAAGAGCTTAATTAGTTTAATTATATTACACAGACAACATCCACAACTTCTTAAATCACCGAGCATTGATAATACTGCTTTGCAGCCCAGTGTTACTTCTTTTGGATCTGTAACTAAAGAAATATATTTCGGAACTGACAATTTAAATCAATCTAGCAACTACTTGAATAAGATATTGCAAAATAAATCAAAAATTGATGATTTTTCATCGAAACAAGGGGAAATCATCACGAAAAAGCTAGATATGAAATCCGGTTTACCATCGAAATTAGAAAAAAATATTCACGGTCAAAGCCTTCCAGTTGTAGATTTTGGAAGTTTGAACATAGTCGAAGAATGTCGTGAAGAACCAAAAGCAGACCCCAATGAGTCCATTCTGAAAAAAGTTATTAAGATTGAGATTGAAGAATCCGTTGAGAGTCAATCCACTCCAAGCCTAAAGCTAAGTGATATGAGCACTACTTCCACTTCCGATCTATATTCATTTACTGTGACAGAAGCACTCACTGAAATGGAGATATCATCAACGATAAGTATAGACTCATATATAAAAGGAGAAATACCCGTTGCTGATTTGAGTCTAATTGGTTCCACCGATGAAGATAAGAACAATTCGAGGCCTTCACTATGCAAGTATGATTCGCTAGATCTATTTTCAAATTCACAAGATCGGTGTGAATCATCTATAAAAGAAACCAATGAAGGAACTCTGGCCCAAAAGGAAGAAACCAGTGTAGTTTTACCTTCAGACGACTTGGTATTAACAGATAGGAATTTGGCTGATCAATCTACCCGACCACCAAAATCAGCTCCTTCTAATAAGGATGACGGTATTTTACAGAAAGATGGAGCTCGTAAAAAACCTACCACGAGCAGTAATATTCAACCGACTGAAAGCAGGAAGAAACGCAAGAAGGTTAAGAAAGCTAAGACACGACAGCGACGCAAATCCCTGAGTCGTAATGAGTTACAGTTACAACAATTATATCGTGAACTATCGGAAGATGCATTGCGCCATGGCATTATCCCGCTAGACGGTCGATCCGAATTGCAATATCAACTCGAACAAAAACTGAAAAAAATACGTGACGAGGCAAAGTCATTTACAGAACTGTTAGAAAATCTTAAGCAGTACGCAATATTATCACGAATTGTGAAGTTGTGTAAACTCCAGGAACGATATAAGAAAAAGGGAGTCAAAAAGCCAGCTAAGATTGAGCCAAAACTGTTTGAAAATCATTCAATTTACAAGGTGAATAACAAATTAAAACAATAAATACATTAAGTTCCTTAAACATATTTAAAATTAATTTTAACTATATGTACAAAATGTTCAACACAATTAGGCACCATTTGAATGAATTCATGTTCTATGGTTTTACTCTAATACGACAAAATATTTCGATAAATACATTTATTTATTTTTTAAAATTTACTTAATGATATTTACAACTGTAATTAATATATACAACAAGTAAATGTGATGTGAGTTGTATTACAAAGGAATGACACAGACTTGAGAATCTACACATTGGTAGAACCCCAATAATTTATTCATAACTGTAGGTAAATTTTAAAACCAAAAATTCGAATTATATTTATACGAAATAATTCAAATTTAAAATACATAATTAAAGTAAATAAGTGTAAGATAAACGCCCTATTTTATAAATTTGTGAGATAAAACATCTCATAGTGAAAAAGTTAATTTATCTTATCTCAAAATCTTTGGATGTAAAGCCATGAGATTTATACCTAAGGAAAATAGGAAAAAAATGGATACCAAGTCAGAAGAATGCATTTTTGTTGGGTATCCTGATGACTGTAAAGCATACAGACTTATCAATCCTTCAAACCCGAAGCGAGCTATTATTTCCAGGGATGTAAAATTTATTGAGAAGGCAACTTCACTTGAGAAATCAAATGAAATTTCAAAATCGCCCGGTGAAATTCCTATTGTTTTTTCTGAGCGACCAATAATGTGGATAGTGAAAAACCGGAAGACGAAGTACCGTACAATGAAGAACTGGACAGTGAAGAGCCATTTTATGGTTTCGAAAATCAGGCTGAGGATGTTGATAACAATATTGAACCCACAGAAGAGGAAGATGTGACTATTCCTTGGAGATCGAAACGCCACCGTAAAACCAAGGACCTTTCCTGGATTTGAGTTATACTTAGCCTCAAATGAAGAAATAAATGAAGAGGACATTGACGGACCCTATAAGGAAATGTGGGTGGCTGCTATGAGAAGGGAGATGGATGCTCTGGAACTAAACAACACATTCGAAGTTGTGGACCTCCCAACAAACGCCAAACCCTTAAAATCAAAATGGGTTCCTAAAATAAAAGAGGACGAAGAACAGAAGATTTTCAAAGCTAGACTGGTTGTTAAAGGCTGTAGTCAAGTTTATGGGCGAGATTACTACGAAACGTTCTCACCCGTAGTTAAGTATTCTTCTTTAAGATATTTACTCTCTTATGCTGCAAAAGAAGACCTTGAAGTAGACCATATGGATGTGACAACAGCATACTTACACGGCGAATTAGAGGAGGAAATTTATATAATACCACCATATGAGTTCCTTAAAGAGGCCGAAAAAGAGAAAGTATGGAGACTCAAAAAATCCATCTATGGACTCAAACAGAGTGGCCGTTGTTGGAACAAAAACTTACATGATAAACTAATAGATATTGGTTTTCTACAGTCAAAAGCAGATCCCTGCGTTTACATTATGAGGAATAATAAATCTTGTCTAATAATAGCTATCTATGTTGACGATTTTATATTATTCTATAATGATCAAGTTTTGACCTCCCGAATAAAAGAAAAATTAAAGGAGAATTTCGATATGAAAGATTTAGGAGCAATCAAGAGATGTCTTGGAATGAAAATTATTGAGACCGTGTCAATAAAAAAATCAGCATTTCCCCAAAATCATATGCAGAGCAAATTCTGAAAAAATTCAATATGGGTAAAGCTAAGCCGACAAGCAACCCCATAGAACCTGGACTAGAATTCACTGAGAATGAGAAAGGAGAGGAAGATGATTGTAGGAACATTCCTTATCAAGAAGCAATAGGTAGCCTGCTCTATCTATCTCAAGTTTCCCGACCGGACATCACCTTTGCTGTTCATCAATAATTATAGAAGAGTACATTGCAATACTGTGAAGCGATTAGTAAGATACATAAAAGGTACGGTAGATTATAAATTGACTTTTTCAAGAGACGGAGGAGAGAATTTGAAGGTGTAATGTGATACTGACTGGGGGAATAAAATAAATGAAAGATATTCAATCGCAGGCCATTGTTTTTTAATCCAAGGTGTTGCAATTATTTGGAATAGCAAGAAGCAGAAAACTGTTGCCTTATCAAGTTGTGAGGCGGTGTAGATGAATAATTCTTGAACTCTTCAAGAGCTCCTTTGGATCAGGAATTTGATATCCGAAATCAATCCTAGTGTAGTGACTGGACCTACTAAACTCTTTTGTGACAAGATTGGTGCATTAGAATTGTCTAAAAACTCTATAATTAATGATCGATCTAAACATATAGATGTTAGGCATCATTTTATTAGAGAATATATAAAAAATAATGATGTTTGTGTAGAGTATATTGCTTCTGATCAAAACATTGCGGATTTCTTAACTAAGCCATTGAGTGGTCTTAAGCATAAAGTTAATGTTGAAAATATTGGTTTAATGTTTTAGATTTTTTGGTTGTTTGACTTTAATGGTATTTCAAAATTTAGAATTATGGGAGGGGTGTTAATATTGTAATTCTAAATTTATTAAGAAATATAGAAGGCATATGTTCATATAACCATGTATGTTTCCCCCGCCATATTGTGTGCTTGTACCTAGTGTGAGTGAACTGTAATGAGAAGAGTTTATGAGTAATAAAAAACCTTGTCTCTCGAATCTAGTGTTATTTATTAACCAACCAACGCAAATGAATGACACAGGCATGTTGAGAATCTACACATTGGTAGAACCCCAATAATTTATTCATAACTGTAGGTAAATTTTAAAACCAAATATTCAAATTATATTTATACGAAATAATTCAAATTTAAAATACATAATTAAAGTAAATAAGTGTAAGAGAACCGCCCTATTTTAAAAATTTGTGAGATAAAACATCTCATAGTGAAATTTCATCAAAGCACATTCTATTCAACCACATGAACTGATTTCTTAAATGTATAATATTATTATTTATTTTTCATTTCAGGCAGATTTTTATAATTATTAATAGATCAGATGAAAAATAATTTATAAGAAATTCTCAGCAAGCATTTCCTTTTGAAATTCGGTATTAATTAAATATTGATTCAATTGTGGATTAATAGTAAAATTATATTGTACAACTACACGATAAACCACTACACTACTAATATACTACTTATTTTATTAATAAGTTGTTTTGGGTTAAAATATCTTCTTTTAAGCTTTTCTATTTAATTTTCAGGTAATAGGAAAACACAAAAATCCTCTTCGTAAAGATCTCAAAGAAAATTTCAACACGATAATTGCAGCTGGCCGACAGATGTGCCCGGCACAAGACATAAACTTTCAAGATATTGGTCTAACAACCTGCCCTATGTAAGATATCTTCTGCTGTATCTTAAAAATGATTAAATATTTACTAAGAATCATTTAGCTACTGTTGGCTTAAACAAGCCAATGGGGTCTTTTTTTACGCTCAAAAAATGTTACTGATAATAAATTGAGGGAAATCAGTGATGATCCAAGAGGAAAGGATAGCATCTTCTAGAAATGTACGCAGAGGGTATGATTTTGGCCCGTGATTCTCTACCTGTATGCCAAACTTGCGGTACGCGAATTACTATTAAACACATTTTAACTGAATGCCGAGTATACAACTCCGTCAAACCTTTGTATGAATTTATAAGACAGTTTTTAAATTTTCAATTCAATACAATTTTTCAGGATAACATACAGACTGTGTAAACTCTTTGAATTTCACGATCACTCAAAACTTTACAATAAAATTTAATCAAATTTTACCACGAGCTCCCATTTTTCAATTGTTATTATACATTTCAATTAAAAAATTAAGGCAATAATGGCTAATAAAAATAAGGAAATAATGACCCATAAGTGGTTGATGAATTAAAACAAAAAAAAAAGACAGACTAAAATACATAATCGGTAAAAATACTTTTAAGAACAAAATAAAATTAAAGACAAGATAGAATAAATAAATTTTATGTGAACTATAAGCAGTCATGCCATTGAATTTACTTAAAGGTCTTCTGTTGTTGAATGGAAATTAAATTCATTGATGCTCTAAACTTAAATTTAGTTATCATCAAGGCTTTTCATTTTATGAACAAATAGTCCATAAATGATAAAATGATTAATAAATATTAATTATAATAAATAATAATTAATAAATTATATTTATATTACTATATTTGCTCTTATTACTTTTTAACTCCACTATGATCAATAATTCCCATATCGTGATTTCTTAGCCCTGAAGAAGGCTTTCAACATAAGCCGAAAAGTCGGCACATATAAGCAGTAGGAGATGATTTAATATGGATTTAAATAGAAGAGTTAGAAGAATAAAAAAATATAGAAATGCACGAGGACGATTGAAAATACAATAGTAAATTTGGAAATAGCGTCTTCGAAAACATTTTGAATGCCTCATATTAGGCATTAACAATTCCAATACCATAACAATTGTCAACTGTAATTGAAATTTGAAATGCGAATGCGCGATGAAATATGGGATTAAAAAAAAAATCAAAACCTTCAAAAACCTAATAAACGGTTTCCTTATTAAAAAAAAATCCAGAAGTAACAATAAATCGAAATTCACATGATCAGTGGCAAATTCTATAATAAAATCGGAAAAAATGTTCCTTAAGATCAAATAATCGATACCTATACCCAACTTAATAATTAATTCCCAATACTCTATCTCAATATCAATAATATCGAAAAACCAGTGAACGATCATTAAATCAATAAAATTAATCCTCCACCTCAGAAAAATTAGAATGATATTAACAGTTAAAAAATAATAAACGTCAGTATTTTTTTTCTTTTTATTAATTTTGTAATAACTTAAAATTAGCACTTGATACAGCTTATCTAACCAACGAGAATAACGTCAGATAAATGTGTACAATAATTTGAAATGTTATTATTGAAATCAGCAGGTTTATTGAAGATAAATAAATTTTTAATTAACTTTCCATTAATTTTGGTATATTTTTATCAAGAATCGGAAATTCCAGTAAGGCATATACTAAAAATTGTGTTGACGATCAAAATAAATATCAGCGATTTTTTATCAATTTTCATGACATGACATA
>NW_027112138.1:37172-45599 GCF_000696795.3 Halyomorpha halys | reverse complement strand
ATTTTTTAGGAACGGGAAAATATACACCAATAGTATAGACCAAAGCACTGTTCCCACTGTTTATAGCATTGGGGAATGCGTTTATGGATGGCCATTTGAAAATCATGGTAGTGTCATTGCTGCACAGTATCTCGTAAGAGTAAGTATTGGGTTTTTTCAGTTGTAGCTTTAGTTAAATAATAAATCGAACCTAATGAAACACATTAGAATCTGAGGTATAAAAAGTTTTTCTTTATTCCAAACTAATATTTTGTGAGGGAATTATAACTTTAATTAATTAATAGATATAATCGCATAACTACAGCAAGACCTGGACTCTAACAGATACCCTAGAAAGCAGAATCGAGAGATTTGGACGGAAAATCCTCCGTACAATTGCAGAAGCGATCTGGGATCAGAGCGTTAACACAAGAAGGAGAAGAACTAGCATTGAACTTCCAGAGATTGGTCAGTCAATATCTCATGGTATGATGAAGGCAAGGAGGTTAAGGTGTGCGGGACATGTGGCTTGAAGCAATCCATCAGGACGCCTCTACACAACAATGAATGCGAGTGTAGTTGACAAGAGATTACGTGGAAGGCGTAAAAATAGATGGATAGACAAAATTCACAACGATGTGAAAGAACTACATACAGCAAACTGGAAAGCACTAGCCCAAGACAGGCAGGCTAGGAGAAGACTAGTTTGGGCGGCTAAATATCTACTAAGGTCTGTAGTGCCAACCATAAAAAAAAAGGAAATTATAAATGGTGTTAATATGGTGTGGAACAGCAGATATTTAGATTTCCAACGGTTGTAGTTACTTATGATTTGGAAGAAATGAACGATTGTATGGAAAATGGGCATAGGGAGAAAAAAAAATCTCCAAATAAATAAAGTCAATTTTCAATATTTAATTTCTTTGAAAATGTGGTATTTAAGGTTTCAGTTGGCGCTGAAAACGAATATGACTTGTTTTTTCCTAAAAAAACAAAACTAATGTTAGCCTACTTTATTTGAAGCCTCTTCAGATCTTTATTGAATATACAATCATCTAATGAAATCAGTAACATTTGTTACGTGTTCTTAGGAAGAAACAAATCGATTGGTATATAATAACCGCAAAAAAAAATAAAAAAATAAATATATATATAAGTTAAGCTCCGTCACAAACAGAACTTTAAGAAAAAGGGAAAAAGGACCGTGAAATGACTCACACAAGATCAGCTTAAAGACTGCTTTATTCTCCGATAGGAATTGCATCTGACCCTGTACCTGAATTGTCGCTGTTTATCGGCGATTCTGTTGTACCGTGCCAGGAGTTCCGTGGCATACTACCCATTAGACTGTCTCGGTTTATTGGTCTCCCTTATCATCATAAATATGTCCTCTTCATGGGCCCACTGTCCGTCTCCTTCAATCACGGTCCAGGGTGTCTTCTGATCACCTCTAATTTGATTGAGAATACTTCTTTTCACACTGCAGACGACTGCTGCCCTTAACGCCTGAGCCTCCTCACTGTTGAGCAGGTTTTTGGCTGTCTTCGCACCTGTTCGACCAATCAGTCGATCACCACCTTTTAGGAAATGGCTTAACCCCCTGTCTCCCCGATAAACCTTTGACGGTCGGAAACTGACTTTCTTAAGTCCTGGACGGTTGCCATGCGGACTTTGATCCATTCTATCGTCGTTGCGCTAAAGAGACTTTCATTAGTGGCTGAATCTCTGCCGGAGATGGGTTCCCTGTAGCTACAAGTTTTTTGTCTGCTGAAGGCGGGTTGTTGAAGTTTAAACCCTCGATGTTTAGAAACGCTGCTCTCAATATTCCGTTACCGGCCATAATTTAGAGAAAAGAAAAAAAAAATTTTTTAGACTAAAATATTCTAGTATCCAAAGGTCCTGGATTTCAGCACCAGTTATGCGACAGTGGGAAGAGACTTTAAAGAAAAGAAGAAATGTAGATAAAACGACTCGCTCTGAAAGTCCAATCAACACTTTTTATTGACGGGATCCGTCCATCTATATATATACATTGAACATCAGATCGGTGCTTGGTCAGTTGACATTTACAGCTGACAGCCTGTAACTTGTTTCTATAAGTTACAGCATGAGTCAGCTGTTACTTCGATGTCAGCTGACAGAGGAAATCAGCTAATCGACAGTATATAAAGGGATGTACCGAACCCAATAAAGCAGTGTGTTAAAGCAGTCTAAGCGTGTCAGATCTTATTCCTTCTTCCCTTTTTTGACATTTTGCTTTCACCGATACATACAAATCTTTGGATACCAGAACCAGTTTTAGTTTCAAAGAAATTTTTTCTTTCTTTTTTCTTTGTTCCCTCTGATTAATGGCAGGTAACGTCAGAACTTCACCAACCCACTTCAAGCTGCAGCCAATCAACCTCCAGAGAGTCTGCTAACAGCATACAACCAACCTGTAGCCAAAGTCAACCCAGAGATGGAGCCATTACCAAAATCTCTTTAGCACAAGCTCATGCCACGACGCTAGAAGGGAGTAAGGTCCGAAGTGCAACCGCCCAGGCCTAAGGAAGAAACTTCACCGGAGGAACTTTTTAAAAGGAGTGACCGACTAATAAACCTAATTGAAGTAAAGTCTATCGAAAATCTAATCGATAGCGAAGATGCGGAGGCATTAAAAGCAGCAGTTGTCTGTTGAGAAAAAAAGGAGCATCCTTAACCAGATTCAGGCGGAAAAAGACCCCTTGGAGAAATATTAAGGAAAGATTAAAGAAAGCGTTCGGAGGAGGACGTATTTGTGATGATTAGAGAGACAAAAAAACCGAATCAGTCTAGTAGGCAATTTGTCGCGGAACTCATGGCACGCTTTAGCAAAATATAAGATAAACTCAGCGAAATGATAGAAGTATTCCAAGTATAGGGTAGGATGTAATTCTTATCCATGGTACTAAACATACAGTTGGAAAGGAATTAGGGAAGAAGGAAGGATTTCCGAGAGAGCGCTCATTTGTGGAAATTGCTCAAGATCTCATAGAAACAAGCGCTAGAGAGGTCGAGGCCCGAATGGAAGTAGAAGAGCCAGAGTGGACTCGAGTAGAATACCAGCGGCCAAGAAACATGCCCAACCCTTGGAGGAGAACACGGAGATGGTAGAAGAGAGAGAGTGCTCTCTTTAGAGAGAGATCGCAAGAAAAGAAAATGAGACCAAGGGTCACGGTTGTGGGAAGTTAGGGCATTTAGTGGCGCATTGCCCGCGCACGAGATACTTCAAATGAGGGGCACATAGCCAAACAGTGCCCATACATATACCGAAGAAGAGATGTGCGCCGGGGCAAACCAATAGGGATCAATGGCCAACAGATAGGAAGAAGCCACCGTAGGTTAAGTAAATCTTCAGATGAATCTACGCAAGCGTCAGGAGCATAAGAGACCGAAAAAGAAGTCGAGGAGCCACGGAACCGAGGTAGTCAAGGGGAGATGGTGGAAACAAGAGGATGGAAACGAGGGAACAGAGGAGAATGGAGCCGAGGGACTGGAGAGAGGAAGACGCGAAACATCTGAAGGGGTTGTCAGCGGAGGGGTGACACTGCTGAATTATAACGTGAGGGAGAAGAGCGGTGGTCTGCCTATAATAGAGATAGCAATAGTAGGGTGCCTGGTGGACACTGGCAGTTCCAACACCATCATGTGCTGAGAAGCCTTGCAAAAGCTGTGTGACGGAGAGAGGACACACAAGATTCAGAAATGCCAATGGTAGAGGAGGAGGTGAAGATAGGATTGAACCGGTAGGGATTCAGTAGGGAGAACTTGCCGGTACATATTGTAGGTAGTATGCCGAGTAAGTAAAAATATTCCCATATTACTTTGTGGAAATATGGACAAGTTACGATGGGTTTAGTAAAAATAGCAAAAAAAAAAAAGGAAAACTGGGAGAGAAATAACACACTCAAAGTCTCAGTATATACTGCTCTTTTCCTAGTATTAATCCTACAGTTATAGTTTCAGGCCATGTTTACTTATGTGGATAGGAATTAAAGTTTTCTTGGCGATGACTCTTTCAGCTTACCTGGACCCGGAATCTCCTCCCAAATCCTCTGGAATGTGTCTTCCTTCGGGGCCCATCGTCCTCCTCCATACGACTCCTTTACCCGTTCCTTGACTATGTTCCAGGGCGTTTCCTCATCCGCCTGGATCTGGTTGAGGATACCCCGCTTTACCCAGCATACTACAGCGGCCTTCAGTTCTTCCGCATCTCCCCCATCTAACAGTCTTTCTTCTTTCTTTGCCTGGATCCTTTCTTTCCAGATCCGAAATCGCCTTTATAAGATCTTGCGTTGTTGCTGTTCGCATCTTAATCCACTGAAGGGCGTTCGCGTGTGCTTCCGCTATCCTAACTGCCGGGAGAGGTCGTGGTGGTTGAAATCCCTCTTGTTCTGGTGGGGCTTCCACCATTGGCCGGGATACAGGTTCCGGCTGAGTCTCTGGGGGTTCTGCGGCAGCTGCCGGAATTACGTTTCCTTGGCTGTCTTTATCAAACGTTGCGGCTCTTACAATCGGGTTCATGCTTTGATCCGCTGAGAGAGGGAAAAAACCAAAAAAAAAAAAAAGTGGCCAAAAAAAAAAAACTCTTACGTGATCTAAAGATCCCGGGTTTCGGCACCAGTTACGATGGGTCTAGTAAAAATAGTAAAAAAAAAAAAAAAACTGGGAGAGAAATAACACACTCAAAGTCTCCGTATATACTGCTCTATTCCTAGTATTAATCCTAGATTTATAGTTTCAGGCCATGTTTACTTATGTGGATAGGAATTAAGGTCATTATTAGGTGTCATCCTACCTTAACTGATTTTTTGTTTCACATTTCGATATTTAACATCAACATCATTCCATCCATTACGATATTTAATATCCAGTCCATATGTATAACAGTAAATTTTATGAAAAGCATAAAATGGTTTTTTGATAATTTCATATTCAATTCGATATTTGACATTCTTATCAACATCGATATCTGGAGTCACCTACAGTCACCCCTAATTAGGTAGTTCATGATGAAACCTGCTGCTAGGAAGAAACACCCACCGCGAACACACCCCTCATAGAATTGCAAGTCGACACCTTTACCTAGAGAGGCTATGAGTGGGTTACGGTGATTGACCTCTTTTGCAAAGTCACCATGGCGCATCAGATTAGAGAGAGATCAGCGAAGACCCTGCTGGGAGCATTGCGGTTATGGTTCCAGTTTTACGGTATCCCGGAATGGATATGGTTCAACGCAGGGCGGGAGTTCGATAACGCCAATTGTTTACATCGGGACCTGCTCGTGCTATAACTGCAGGTGTCCCGAGTGTAATTTTATGAATAAAATTAATGTGTGGAAAAGGGGGGCTGAAAATTGTGAGACACTTTCTACTCATAAAACATGCATGTATATTTTTCTTAATTTATAAAATTAATTCCCTGGAGGGGGAATTAGATTAGTGCGTTAGGTAAAAATTATTCATGTGTAGTAATATAAAAACAAAGCATTGGGGTGGTTTCATGGCTTATATAATAGTTTGGCTTATCTGGTGAATGACGTTTTCGCCGCCGTGGTGACGTCTTCTAGCCGCTTTCTCGTCCAGGTTGTGCTGTGGGCGAATATGGTGAAAACCATGTGATAGCCTGGTGTCTGAAAAGACGTCTTTGTACCTCCGTGGCTGGCCAGCGTGTCCTGGACTCCGGCGTCATGGCAGGGGTAGGCCAGGTCCTAGCATGCATAGTGCATAGGCTGGGGCGGCATTGTAGTAGCAGCGTCTTCGAGGCCTTCCGGTGTCCGCGGCAAGGGGGGGCATCAGGAAATGAGACCCCCGACCCCGACTTTATATAAATTCAAAAAGCAACGACAAAAATCGGATTACTTAAATCCGACATACCGCCCACCTAAATTTGGCTCAGCCGAATTTATTATGAAAAATGCAAAGAGACGGGGAAGGCGCAGTCTGCCATAAAAAATAGTTAAATAACCCCGCTCCAAATAAGAGGGCCCGTAGGCAACCTAAACTATAACAATAAAATTAAAACAGGCATGCAAAACGTATGAAAACAAAACAAGACGAATATATACATAAATACACATTAACGATTAAGAAATCTTTCTTGGTCGACGGTCGATGATGCGAGACGATTAAAAATAAGAGACGATTAACGAATGTTGAACACAAGATGTATCCTCAGGTTGCTTGTTCTGGATCCTTTTCTGCAATCAGTGTCACCACGGAGGACGCAGGACGCTTGAAGATTTTGCCGTTAGGCGTGCGCACAGAAATGACCCCACAGGAAACGCCTCCACTATTCGTGCAACGGGCCAGGTTCCAGGCGTAGAGCGGTTCTCGATCATTACGACGAGGTCGCCAACAGACAGACCTGGATGATCATTAGTCCATTTGGTTCGTTGCTGGAGTTGATGTAGGTAATCCCACTGCTAACGAGACCATACGTGGGACACGCTTTGTTGTACCAGACGCCACCTGGAGGATAAGTTGAGACGAGGAGATTCCTCGATGTCGAGGGGAATGCTCTCCAGTTGGGCACCGATCAAGAAGTGTCCCGGTGACAAGTAATTGAAATCTTCGGAGTCGTCCCGCATCGGACAGAGAGGACGGGGATTAAGCGTGCCCTCAATTCGCACCACCACAGTGTTGAGCTCCTCGAAGGTCAGGGTCCGCCCACCACGCTCGTGAGTAGGGTCTTCACGGACTTGACCCCGGCCTCCCATAATCCACCGAAGTTAGGAGCGTGGGGTGGGATAAACCGCCATTCCACATTTTTTGGAGAGAAATGCTCCACCCACCGGTCGGCATTGCCTCTCAAGAAAGATTAGAACTCTTTTAAGAATTTGGAGGCTCCAACGAAATTGGTACCGTTGTCGGAATCTATGCATCGAGGCAGGCCCCTTCGGGCGACGAAACGGTCCAAAGCGGCGAGGAAAGCATCACTGGTCAGAGATGAAACTAATTCCTAGTGGATGGCTTTGGTGGACATGCACACGAATACACAGAAGAAGGCCTTGTCGATAGCAGCCTTCCGGCGCGGGGACGCCTTTTTCAGTAGGGGACCTGTGTAAACTACGCCGACCTGCAGAAAAGGGAGTGGTTACATCTCAAATCCTGCTCTCAAACTTCATGAAACGTGAGTTTGTAAACAACTAAACATTTTTATACTTTCAAATAGTGGAAGTGTAAAACTATTAACTAAAATCAGCCAATTATAATAGACAATAGTTTACCTGTGCAAGCGCTAGTAGTCGGTAATTCCCCCTAGGGGGACTTATCTTAATTCTATAATTCACGGTCAAGGTGCTGTGTACTCCTATATAGAGGAGATAGTATCTCCGTTAGGTCGTCCGTTCGAATTCAAAGACTATAGAATTTTTTTTTCTCTACTATTTATTTTATTATTATTTTTTTGCAACAAGGACTTTTAATTTCAGAAATGTTTTATTTAATATTTTTATATAATTTGGTGTACAGTTTAGTTTTTTTAGAATAATTTGTTTAAGCTTGTATTTTTTTTTCTTCATATAATGGATTCGGACAAGAATATGTCATGTGAAGACTCCGGAGAAGATGAAGAGACCCCGTTTTCGGAAATAAGCGAGGATTCCCAATATTTAAGAGGCGTACTCGTCAAAAACGCCACAGAAACATTGCCCCCGGGTCAGCGGGTAATTCACCTAATAAAAAGAAGAATAAAGCGGCTAAATCCAAAAAGCCAGTTGAATCAGCTAAAATTTGCACTGCAGTCACAAAACCAGAAAAGACCACAACTATCCCAACTACCAGCAATAATCCTACTGTTGTCAAAAATTTAACTACTAACAATCCAGAGACTCAAGGATTTTCAGATCCAGAGCCACCTCCTATTTTCGTGACCAAAATAGAAAATTTTATATCATTCGGTCAAGAGATTGCTGACTTAATCGGACAGCCAAATTTTAGATGCGTCTCACGCGTCAAAGACATAAAAATAAATACCACCAATAAAGATAACTACAAAAAACTAGTCAACCATTTGACCGAGAAAAATTATGACTTCCATTGCTATCAATTGAAGCGAAAAGACATATCGAGTGGTTCTAAGAGGCCTCCATTCAACCACTCCCACCGATACTATCAAAACAGGGCTGGCAGAATTCGGCCACACCGTGAGAAATATATCGGTCGTTTTACACCCAACTGAAAAGTACCCATTACCACTATTCTTTGTTGATTTAGAGCCTGCCCAAAATAACCATGAAATATTTCAGGTAACAAGACTGGTGTATTCAGTTGTCAAATTTTAACAGCCAAAACAAAAAGCGATTATTGTACAGTGCACTAGGTGCCAAAACTTAGGGCATACAAAGACTTATTGTCATCATCAGACCAGATGTGTGAAATGTGCTGGCCCTCATGCCACTAATACCTGCCAGAAACCACGAGAAGAACC
>NW_027112138.1:33120-33817 GCF_000696795.3 Halyomorpha halys | reverse complement strand
ACTGGTTGTATTTTTTTATACAGTTGTAAATATCAATAAATAAATAAAATAAAAAATAAAAAAGTTGAGTGAAATTTTTTTTAATTGTACTTCTTTTTATTTATTTATTGATCTGCTATTGGTTTCGGAGAAGTTACAGTGACAATGTTCGTTTTTAGTTGTGCAAAGTGTGTATGTTTCAGTTTACTTTTATTTTTATTATTTCATTTTATTCTTGTACATAAGTGTGTCTTTAATTTGTGTAATTTTTTCGAGTTTATGAGGACTGTTTATAAACTGAAAGGGGGGAATTACGTTAGGAAAAGGCCTGTATACTACCTTAGTCCTAACTCCCATGTATATAAACAGCAATAATGTTTATAAGGAGAATTAGGGAGACAATAAAGTTAGTATTATTCTACTAAGCGTGCGTTTGAATCCTGCACCCCTTTTCCTTTTTTGGAAGTTTCTCGTTCCAAGTCCTCGTAAGTTATAAATAAAATATTATTTTTTAAATTATATGGTTTCTTTACAAACCGGTTATGTAAAAAGGGCTATTTTAATACTCTTTTTTTAAGTAAATATCAAATTAACACAGTATTACAAGTAGAAATTGTTATAAAAATGCATGAGAAGGTCATTTATACTCTTAAAGCCGAATATATCTTGGTTTTTTTATTTATTGATATTATAATAAGCTATCTCAAAAGATGAAACC
>NW_027112138.1:29970-30785 GCF_000696795.3 Halyomorpha halys | reverse complement strand
CCGAAATTTGGAAATTTTCCCAAACTTAAAGAAAACATCCACTCATTCTACCGCAAAAACCTTGGATCAATCTCGTCAAAACTCAAGCCTGAAATACTCCGAGATCATCAACAAGAATCAACATTCTCGATGTCAGGCGCCTCAGACTTCTCAGCCCAAGCCCCTGACCTCTCATCCTAAGCCTCAACCTCCACGTCATCATAATCCTCCCCATCACCTACCCTTACGGGCAAAACTCCCGCCACCAGATCCACTCACAGTTCCATCTCATCCAACTGTTCCGATGAACTCCTCGTCCCAACTACCATTAAAAACTGACACAACACCTCATATCCCAGCACCGCATCTATCAGGGTCCCCAATCAGCACTCCTAGTCATACAAATTATCCATTACAAGCTCCTGATACATATCCTCTTTACCAAAATCCAGTGGACATAACCTCTATTCTTACATCCTTCCTGAAAGATCTTCAAGAGACCATCAAACCCCTGATCAACTTTCTCTCACGAATCCTATCCGAAATCCCGTTTAATTTCCCACGATGAGTACAAGGCCCCTAGTTGTCTTGTTATGGAATGCCAATGGTCTACAAAACCACCGTGACGAACTTGACTCATTTCTACACGATAAGCACATTGACATTGCCCTACTGACTGAAACTCATTTCACTCAACGGACACACTTTTACATACGTAACTACATCACTTATAAATCAGACCATCCAGATAACACTTCCCATGCTGGTTCTTGCATCCTTATCCACAAATCCTTATCCCATTCCTTTATTCCTTCCAATCCAACTGATGCAATCCA
>NW_027112138.1:16534-25505 GCF_000696795.3 Halyomorpha halys | reverse complement strand
CTACTTCAAAATGAGATGAAACATTTCAACAAAATAGACAAATATTTGAGCCTGAAATGTTTTGCATCTTTCTATATTTGATATTGCCTTCTAGTATTAATAATAAATAATTCTCAAATTATTTTTAATTTATTAATTACAATTTTATGAAATATCGTTAATTTAACTTCCATCAATCGTATATGGTTTTAATTATCACTTGTAATTCATATTTCCAGAGGTTATTCTCAGATTTCGAAGATACGCCAGAAGTACAACTATGTATCAGGTCTGTTCAAACCTACCCGCTTCAATATGCTTTTATAGGTTTGAATGAAGCAGAAGCTCGAAGAAAATATCGCAATGTCGTTGTATACACTGGATCTTTCAAAACATCACCAAGTGAATTGCATCCGGATGAAATTCCGTCAACCCTAAAATTCATTTGTAATTTGGAGTCACCAGAAGTAAGTATTTGTAATTATGTAAATGATGAAAGATCTCAGCTGGTATTCTCAGTTCATAGCATAGTAATTAAACTGTAAGTCTATATATCTACTACCTTCTATCGGAGTATACCTCAATTGTAAGTAGTTATAAATATAACATAATATAAACCAGACTTCACTTTATAATTTAGAATCCCAGCATGCCACCTCATTATCATAGCTTAATAAATTGGTAAACATGATACAGTTAGAGAAGATATAAAATGATTAATTACATACAATTACATCTAGCATACCATAGCAAGGTATCTTTTATGTTTTCTTGGATTAAGTATACAGCATACATTTCTAATAATTTTAAGTCGGTTCCCATCAGGAACCTGTAGAGATACATAATATAAATACAAATATAGGAGTAAATAAATAAAATGCAGCCTGGGACTCCCTTATCAGGCGTAGAAACGTTGTGAATTGCCACGAAATAGCAATATATACCAGAAATACCGTAGATAAAAATATGATTAATGGCATAAATCAAGTGTCTGAGACAGGCTATAGTACGCAAACCATCTTACATTCTCTTCCATTTTATTTTTGAGAGAAGTGGCCAAATGTAAGTTTCGATGCGATCTATGTATGTAATGTTTTCTTTATGTAATTTATTCAATGATATTCCACAACCTTATATAAAGTAAAGCTTACATGATCAGATATTCCAATTAAAACAATAAATCCGAAAAATGTCTAAAATGCAACAATCTTAATTATATGAAAGTCTCTTTAAGTTTGAGATATATATTCTACAGTTAAAGAAAAAATTAATTGTGGGTCCATTACATGTAGAGTAATTGAATAAATGTAAAATAACTAATTTAATAACAAGATAATAACTTCAATGCTTTCCGCCATAATTTTAATGAACTATAGCACATATTGCGGTGTTTCAGATGGAAAGAGTGCTAGGTATACACTTTTATAATGAAGACGCTGCTGATACCATACAGGGGTACGCGGCAGCAATGAAGAATGGCTTATACTATAACGAAGTTCAGGATTTTATTGCCATTTGCCCTGTAAACACTGATGTACGTGTTAGAATAATTGTCATTATTATAAAATATAGCTATTGAAATCTAATACATAAGTTAGTTCATAACTACAAAAGATGTCTACATCAAGAAATATACCTCTTTTTAAGAGGTGATTCTATCTGATGACAGATGTAAATGTTAATAATTACTTTTTGCTGGTCCAGAAGCACCCCCAAACTCAGGATGATTACTCACGTGAATTAAATAATAATGATCATTTATAGTTTCATTTCTTAAAAATGAGTATTGACTAAACTAAGTTATTACAGTGAATCTTAATATAAATACTTCAAACAAACGTGTATTTTTTTTTTCAGTGCGTATTTGAATTAAAAATGGACAGAAAGGAATATGAAAATTTGGAAATCCATGAAAGTTCGCAAACTGATAGTTTTGAGTCTTATTCAAGTTCACATAACGGAAGTAATTTACCACATGAAGATTTGGAATCCATATGCCCTGAGGAGAACGATCACCTAGAAGAAATAACCAAAGGTTCGGGAGACTCAGATGATGACGAATCATACAGTTCAGAATACACTGATGAAGGTTCATTAATTGAAGAGGAAGGTATACCTGAATATTTGCCCGAGGAGGAAATAAACGAAGACCAAGAGGAAATACTGGAAGAGGAAGAAGAAGAAGAAGGAATAGAAGAAATTTATGAAGAGGAAGAAGGAGAAATATATCAAGAAGAAGGATTAAATTCAAATGCTGCTGAAGAAGACAACGAAGAAAGTAAAGATGGAAAAGAATCTGTGGAATCCGCCGATAAAAGTGTTTACGAAAGTGTGACTGAACCTTTTGAATCAGTTGAAGATACTGTAATTAGTTCAGAATATGAAAATGATAGATTAACAACAGCCTCCTCAGAAGCGCAATATGCTAGTATCTGCTCTACAGAGGATGGTTCTGATACAACACATTATACACATGTATCAAGTAATAGAGATACAGACGGAAGTGGTGTTCTATGTTTGGACGGCGGTGGAGGAGGTAAAAAAGATAAGAAATTGGTGAAGGAAAATGTTGGCACACCATTATCGACATCGTCCGGATCGTTCGCAACAGTAAGTTCCAACAGCTCCATGGCGCATTGTGTCGTTAATAGAGAACAAAATGGGACGGCTGAAAAACAACAACCGATTGCTAAAACCCAATCATGTTACAGTAGCAGAAGAGCGTTTACAAAATCCTCGACGACTGTCTCAACGTTCTCAGAGGAATCAGGCCAGTCTAGGGGCATTTTGATGTACGGTTCAGTAAGTGTTAGAATTCAAGGCAACCGGAAAACAGATCCAAAGGACCCTCTGGGATTCGGTGATGGTCATAAAAAAACAAAAAAGTGTGTACGCTTTTCTGACGCTTCACCATCACAAAATTCATCAGGATCTGCCCTATATCGAGTTGGATCATATGTTCGAGAATCTAACTCCGGTGTATTTAGTGAAACACGATTGAATCAACAGCGGCCTTGCATCGATCAAGATGAAGCCGCTAATATAGGTTTCGTCTGGAGTACGGAGAGTAATTCAATTAACGCCTCCGTTAAAATAGTTTTTGATCAATCGTCAGCCGGAAGCTCTATTAGTAACCAAATAGAATCAAGTGACTCGAAGTTTGGTCATACGAATAAATCGAAACGAAGGGTAACTTTTGCAGGTGTCGAAACTCTCCCAACACCCCAAATAGAATCATCAGAATCATCTGAACGAGAATCAGATTCAGATGCTTGGGTATTACCCCCTACGCCAGTGGGGTCTGAAGAAAATCTTGATCAAACTAGAAATAATACGGAGTATAACGAAAATGGGTTGGAATCCTTAGAAGGAAGTCAGAAAGAAGGAAGTCCAACAAAAGTAAGTTTTTCAATTTTTTATTTTCAGTAGCTTGTTTTTTTTATTTGTTATTGTATCATCATCATTATTTTTAATTTATGTTAACCGAATGTTTTTTGGATAAGTATCTTTATTCTTCTTTTAATTTTAATCACAACTATTGATTTGTTGATAAGATTAAAGAGATATGAGCCCAGTAATATATATATAATTGTCAAGCCCATAAGTCATATGGTGCCTAACTTCACGTAAAATACAATGAAAACGAACTAAACACAAATTAAATAAAAATAATTAACTAAGTGGAACAACTAATGTTTATGTACATAAGTTAAAAAAAATCAGACACATGAAATGTAGAAAAATAATTTTAAAAAAAAATAATTCCTCTAACAAATAATAAATTCTAAGTTATATTATAATAATAATCAACTAAAATAAAACAAATAAAGTAGTGATGATTATATGAACATATTTACAGATTATATATAAATATTAAAAACACGTAATAATAATATTTAAATTAAATTTCATCTTACTTTCTACATATTTAAATTTTGGATTAAAACATTTAACTGTTATTCTTCGGAAATTGGATGAACAGTAGATGATTGAAGACTAAACCAGCTGGTGAGGGAATAGAATTCCATACGGAAGAGGAACGGAATAGGAAACATCTGCCAGAATTGCAATTTTTTGCAATTTTAAAAACAATAAATTAGTGGATGCTTTATTATGGGAAAAAATGAATAAATCATGTTGAGTATTACCTTTTACTACCTTTGATATTTTAAGGTTATGTGTGATACATATCTATTAATTGTGGAATGTTCATTCTGTATGGTACTACTAGTAAAGAAAGAATCCAGAGGTGAGGGTGGCCTCCTAAAGCGATTCGGTGGGCAGCAATAAATTTAAGTCTGAAGACTTTGAACGGGCCTTGCTGGAGTGTACTGTGGGACTGAGTAAATGCACCGTATTAGTGGCACTATAGGTATTAAAAAGAGACTAGTACTGCGTAAAAACTAAAAGATTATTAGGAGGATCGTTAAGAGGGTTAGTTTGCACTTTATTATGAAACAGATTCTGGAATTTCTCAACCGGACCACAGGTGGGGCGCGGGATGGGTCTAAAAAGGAGAGTTTTACGAATCTTAAATTACCTAGTTTAGGAAGATACCTACCAAAGATGTGAATGCATTTTATTCTCGCTAAAATTGACTTACCGAAAGTACTTCTTTGCTATAGATTTTTTTTTTGCCGTTTTCTCAAAATCAGCTAAAATGATTTTAATGAAATTCATTAGACATAAGCTGAGCCCGTCATATCCTCATTAAAATAGTCCAACAGAGCCGACTTTTCAAAAAAGATTTCTCTACGTTTCTAAGATACCATTAATTTAGTTTGTGTAGAAATATTACCAATCGCTCATTTGTTCGTAGTAATAAATACTGCATAAATATAATTGTGGAAAATGTATCATAATCGACTAAAGGAAAGCATGGTAATAATAGTATTTCGCTAATCAATAAATAGGTTATGCCACATAATAAGAGGATGTTTTGCCACCATGAATACTTTATTTATTAATAAATATTACAATCTGCCACAACGTTGTTGGGCAATAGGTAATAGTGATGAAAGATCGCATACGTACTAGAATTAAAAAAAAAAAAAAAAAAAAAAAAAAAATGAAAACAACTTTACATAAACATAAATAAAATCTCTTTCAAAATATATATAAACAGAAGGGAGGAAAATGAATATAATCAAACTATGTACATGAAAAGAAAAATAATAACAAAAATAATAATAAATAAAAATAATCACTAGTCACATTTACGCTTTTATATAAAATATTTACAATATCGACCTGAGGATCCCCGAGCCCTTCTAAAATCCAGATTGAAAAACTCGGCAAGTGATCGGAATATTTATTCCAGAAAAATTCCCTCTTTTTTTCATTTATTTATATATTTTTTTTATTCTATGCCCAACATCTTAGAAATATCGATCGTACGAGAAACAACAAATTTATTTTGGCAAATATCAAGGCAACTGCCGCAACAAACAATATCACAACATAAGCTACTTAAAATTAGATTAAAGAAAATTCATTTTGAGTACTGATAGACGTCTGTACATCTAAAAGTTTCCGACGACTCATGTTCGAAGAATGAAGATTAATGTCAAAATGGTATAAAACTTATTTTATGCTGCTATGAATAGATGAATCGTGATACTATTAATATTTCACTAGCTGAATTAATGTTAAACTCTTAATAATTTATAATTAATTAAATTTATTATAGAGTTATTATATTTTTAATAAAATAGGTAGTTGATAAGATAACGGCATTGAAGAAATCAACAATGTATTTACAAAATATATTAATAAAATACAAGATTAAATCAATATAATAGAAATAAGTTATAATTTAGTGATGCTATGGTGTATCATGTAAGGCCATTATTGAAAATAAGATAAGGAAATTACAACTAATGCCGTAACTATAATTTATTAATTTAGAAAAGTAAACTAAATTTCCATCTCTATATACTACTTCTAACTTCCTACCTGGTAATTAATTGTTCTGGAAAAAATAATTTTAGTAATTTAAAAAAGAAATAAAGAAAGTTAAATTGAAAAGAAATATAGATAATAGGTAAGTAGACAATCTTTCACATAACAGCTTTTATTGTACATTGATTTTTACCAATTTTAACAAATAATATTATTATCAATAAAATACCATACCTTAAATACAAATTTCCACTCCCAAAAATAATTTTAAAACTTTTTGCTGGTTATTTTGCCCAGGTCAAAATTATATGAGACATAAATCATATTAATTTATTAATAAGCTTTCCTTAACTTATGTCTAATGAACTATATAGTCACTCGTCATTGATACTAATACGTTTAATTAAACAATATAACACTATTATACTTTGTTATCACAATATTTGTACCCTGCCCCACACTCAGGTCAGGCATATTAAATATTTATTTCAACTGTGTTTTGTTTAAAAGTCTTATTTCTTTTAGAATTAAAATTTATATAAATTTTTACTAATATTTTTCATAAGTTAATTTTGTTTAAAATCTCTGCAATGTTGTTCAGATGTCTTGAGTCTGTTAACCTTGTCTATTTACATATCAGAAAACATTAATTACACAGTGAATTTAAAAATAGACGCAAGAAATCTGAATAACTTAGGACCTGAATATTTTTTTTTAGAATTTCTCTAAATTAGTTTATTACTTTATTATAAAAGTAAAGGTAAACTTCAATTTTATTACTTGATAAATTGCACACGTATAAAAAAATGTTCATTGTTAATTTTACGCTCTCTTTGTACCTGCGCTATTGGCGAGGATACATCCCTACGTCTAGTATTTTATTGACAATATGGCTTCATAATTAAAAATAAAAAACTATTTTCATTATTAATTATAAGGAGGTAAATATCACTTTTGTTAGTGAAATATAATTAATGTTAGATATTTTTATCACTACAGAATAGCACAGAAAAATACTTTTACCATATCCAACACGTGTCCAAAATAAGTAATCAGGAGAAAATTATCATATCTCAGAAATTACCTTACGAGCAGGCGTCTATAAGTTCTCTAAATGAAGCTTGTAAATTTCATTTTAAAGTGGTTTACCTTTCTTCGTACCATTGTTAGTTAGTGAGGTTAAAGCCACTAAGCGGTTATTTCTGGAATATATATTAAAAAAACAAAAACTATTTAACGTACAGAGCTCTTAAAGAACATATATTCACTCTACATTAGATATGAATAGTGTATTTCGTGTGGTAGATATTTTCAAAGATATTGGTTATTGACTGATAAATTAATGCCAAAAAATTATGGATTTGCACATGACTAATTATGTTTAATATAGGCTAAATATAATATAATTGTTATTGTTTGCTGCAGTTTTAACACTAAACCACTTTCGTGTTTTTTTGCTTATATAAAATTGGGTAATATATATAAAACTAATCAAGAAATTAGTGATTTTTAAACTAATTAAATATTTAAAATTAACGAATATATTTAACATAGTATACAGATTTGTATTTTTTAGTTTAATTGGTGTGTCTTAAAAATATATATTAAAGAAGAATTTTAATTTTTTTAGCGTTGCGATGACTCTGGACCATTAGAACACTTACATTCGTTTGACTCGTACAGAAGTTTACAATCAGATCATCAGCCAAAATATGTAGTACAACAACCAAGAAGGCCAGGAAGTACACAGGTAAGCAAGTTGTTCTTACGGTCAAAATGTCAAAAACCAAAAAAAAAAAAGGATTTTTTTAAAAATTAATTAAGATTAATAGCGTTATATTTTAAATTAATTTGTTTCTAATTAATTTTTAGAGTCATTTCAAATAATTTTTACTTTTTGCTCTCAGAATATTCAAATCTAAATAGTTTTTTTGAAGAAATAGAACTAATCAATCAATGGTTCTTGTAAAAACTCGTTGAGGAAGATTTTATTTCTGGGCCGATGGTGAGTGAATAAGCAATATGGTTTCATGAAAAGTTAAATATTGAGGATCCATTCCCGCTTCTCAAGGGTGGCTCCTGAAATTAAAAAAAAGAAAGACACAGTATCAGCCAGTTGACCATTCAATGGGAAAGTCTTAACTGTGATAATGTTGCAGCCTCGTTATTTATTGAAAATTTTAACAGTTTGATCAACAAATTTAATTCAACTCCTGATGAGATTTATAATGTGGATGAATCGGTATTGTTTTGGAAATTGTTTCCTTCAATAACATTGATACCTCAATCCGATTAATATTTTCCTGGTCAAAAATCTAGCAGAGAACGGCTTACACTTATGACATGTTGTAATGCTTCAAGTGACAATAAATTTAAAATAACTGTTATCAAGAAAGCTCGATCATTCAAAGGAACTGAAATTAAAAGTCTTCCCTGTGATAATTACAACCATCCAAAAGCTTGTATGAACTAAACATTATTTTCGTCATGGTTTAAAGACAAATTTGTTGAGAGAGATCTATCTCATAGAGCTGTTTATTACACGACAATGCTCCTTCCCATCCAGCAGAGTCGATTTTGGTAACCGAAGAGGGACACATTTTCTTATTTTCCACCCAACGTCACATCCCTGATCCAGATCATAGATCAAGAGGTAATATCCAGTCTTAAGAGTAAGTACAAAAAAAGAAATAAAATGAGAATAATAGTACAAACTCATTATAACAAATTTAGAAGCCTGGATTGAATGAAGCCAGGAAAGAAAAAGTGGAAGCCTAGATAAATTTACCGCCTACAACATTGAAACATTCATGAGTAAAAATATTGCAACAAGAAGATTTGTCCAGGAAACCTCAGACGAAATAACTGAACCTGAACAATTCTCAAAATCACCAAAGGTCTCCCGGACTTCATTCATGTGATAGGGATGACATGAAAAAAACATAGACATCGTCTATAAACCAGGGAAGGAAAACGTAGTGGCGGACTG
This sequence comes from Halyomorpha halys, assembly GCF_000696795.3. Taxonomy (NCBI): domain Eukaryota; kingdom Metazoa; phylum Arthropoda; class Insecta; order Hemiptera; family Pentatomidae; genus Halyomorpha; species Halyomorpha halys. The sequence continues at coordinate 16,636 of NW_027112138.1, read as the reverse complement.
GCTCTCTCGTGCAATTATCATTAATGCAGTTGAAGAGGAACAAGGCGAAACGACAGGAGACGTTAGACAATTCCTTCGGGAATGGACGCCAGGAGATGGAGA
>NW_027112138.1:11112-15674 GCF_000696795.3 Halyomorpha halys | reverse complement strand
ATGCCCCGGTCATCCTAAGAGTAGAGGGGGCGTGGAAAGATTACACAGTACTCTAAGCGACCATTTGAGGGTCTATCCCGTGGATAAGGGGCTGGAACCAGACGAGGCGATGGTCCGAGCGGTGGCCGCGTATAACCATTCGATTCACTCCACCACGGGGTTCACGCCATTCGAGCTTCTCTTTGGTCTCCCAGGGCGACGCAGAAATTTCATGGACACGGCAGAGGTAGAGGGGGAAATTATTAGTCATGGGATGGTCATGCGCAGGTTATGGGATACAACCAAAGAGCGCATTGAGCGGGAGAAGGCTCGACGGGTCGCGGGGGAAAATTTGAACCTCCGGGACGCGATGGGGGAGGTCAAAATCGGAACGATTGTATATCGCCGCTTGGGGTCCAACAGGGGTAAGGAATCCTTACGCTATGAGGGTCCATTCCGGGTGACTACCATCAGAGAACATAATGTGGTAACGATTGAAAGCTTACATGAACCAAGGAAGAAGCGTACAGTTCACATTGAACAACTCAGGTTCCCTGCGATAGCAGCTCTGTAGGCACCTGGGATGCCTCCTCGTTACACCCGAAGCAGCAGTTTTTTCTTTTTTTTAATATTTGTGTACATATTTTATTTATTTGTTTTATTCCTATAGGTTGTACGTAGATACGGAATAGTGTGTGCAGTGAGTGTAGTGAATAATGAGCGTGTAGATAGAGTGGATACGTAGAAGTTGAAGTTTTTGGTTATTTCATTTGCTAAATTGTATAATTGAACTTTGTGTATATTTGTGTCTAATACTTTGTTTTAGGTCTAATTGTTATATTTATTGTCTAATAATTTTTTTTTTGTATTGTATCTTTTGTTTTTGAGTTTAAGAGGAATTGTTCGAAAACTGCCAGGGGGGAGTTATGTTTACGGGGTATGTAATAATAATCTTAATACCTAACTCCCTCTGTCAACAACTCTAGAAAGTATAAATATAGGATTACTACTCAGAATAAAGCAGTCTATTATCAGCAACCGTGAGTGTGTTTTCTTCTACCTTCTTTCCTTTTTTTTTGATTTTATAACCTGCTATCTCGTATCTTATATATATAACTTACGAGCGCTTGGAATGAAGGACTTGAAAAAAAGGAAAAAATGGAACAGAATTATAACGCACGGTTACTAGTTAATGATACTTCTTTATGATTACTGTGATGCTCCTTATTCACATTATTGGGGTTTATTTACATGTGGAGTTAGGATTAGAGTTGTTTACAGCCCTTGTCCAACCATAAATCCCCCCTACCAGTTTATGAACATGCCTCATAAGCTCCAAAAAGATTTTTTTTTTATTTATTTAATGTGATTTACACCTGTACAAATAATAAATACAATAAGTAAATATATTGTATGTTTCATATACACTTGAAAGTTTTGGAATGGAATCACCCGTAGGTGGTACTTCAAACATTAATTTAATTTAGAAGGTCCCGTGGCCATCTTCTTTTCAGACGCCTCGGAGGATTATCAGGGATTGTTAAGGATGAAAGATTAAGAATTAATGGATTAGGGTGTTAAGGAGTTTGGAATGAAAAGACGCCTATCTGTTTTGGGCCAAATCTGCAACGAATGGGATGTTAAGGTCTTTGTGAATGAGTTTATTTGTAACGTAATAAGGAGCATCAATAATTTTACGTAGAATTTTGGATTGTAAGGATTGGATACGGGAGGAATTTGATGGTTTGGTAGAACCCCAGAGCTCAATTCCATATGTCCAAATTGGTCTGATTATCGTAGTGTATACTAATTTTTTGTAGTGAATGAGAACTTTAGTGCGTTTGTCAAGTAAGTGCTGTAGCAATCGGAATCTACAAGCAGTTTTTTATCGTTTCAGTCTTGTGTGTGGATTCCAAGTAAGTCTCTTGTCAAGATGGAGTCCTAAGTATCGAATCTGTTCAACAGGCGTTAGTGGAGTATTTAGAAAGGATACTGTAGGACAGGAGGGTAGAGGTTTACGACGGGGAGTAAAGGTGATTTGATGGGATTTGTCAGGATTTATTTTGATTCTCCAGTTTTGACACCATTCTTCAATAGATGTTATGAGTGTTTGTGATGCATTAGTTGTGTCGTTGTTTACAGACAGTATACATGTGTATGTACGTTGATGTATTGCTATTAGGACTGTGTTAGGGTGGGTTGGGATGTCAGCTGTATAAACCGTATAAAGAATGGGACCTAAGATACTACCTTGGGGAATAGCGGTGGACTGAGAAAAGAGAGATGAGTAGGCTTGGTTATGATTTACTTTAAAGGTTCTATCAGAGGAGTAGGAGCGGATTATAAGGAAATGTGTCGGGGATAGGAATTTATAGAGCAGACCTGGATGCCAGACTCGATCAAAAGCTTGTTCAACATCGAGGAAGACTCGCGTGCAGCACATTCCGCGCTCCAATGTGGAATATATGACACCAAAGACAATAAACAAAATGGGAGAAAGGACTGAACCTTGTGGAGTACCAGCATTGATTTGCCTAAGGGTTGAAGTTTTGTTATTAATTCTGACTGAAAATGTTCTACCATTGAGAAATGAGCTCCGAATTTTGTAAAGGTATTTTGGAGTGCCTGCTTTCTTTAATTTATATAGGAGACCTTGATGCCAGACCTTATCGAATGCTTGTTCGAAATCTAAGAACACTACCAGGGTGTCTCTTTTTTTCGAATCCGCTAATTATAAATTCCGATACTCTAGCATTGTTGGTGAGAAGTGGAATGACTGTATTGAAAACCAAATTGAAAATCAGGAATTATTTCGATGCTTAGGAAAAAAGAATAAAGATGTTTTTTTATAACTGATTCCAGTAATTTTCCAAAAATGGGTAATTAACTGATAGGTCTATAGCTGCTGATTTGTTTAGCGTTCTTACCAGGCTTGTGAATTACAAAACGTTTGGCTTTCTTCCATGTATCCGGAAAGTATCCAGTACGAAGGCAACTGTTGAAAATTTACGTGATAAAAACGACAGCTTTCCTGGTTAACATTTTTATTGCTATGACTGAGATCAAATCATGGCCAGGACTTTTCTTTATCTTGAGCTTTTTAATCAGGTCCTGGATTTCTTTTGGGGACGTGACTTTAGGTGGGAGCTCAACTGTTGCGAGGGAGAGATTTACATACTTGTCAATTTGATCAGTGACTAAATTCGGACGTATTTCTGTGTTGGAGAATGTTTTCTGGAAGAAATTAATATATATAGAGTAAACTTATCAAGAAATTAGTGATTTTTAAACTAAAATTGAAAATTTTTATGTGGATCACGAATATATTTATCATTGTATACAGATTTGTATTTTTTAGTTTAATTTGAGCGTCTTAAAAATATTTATTAAGGAAGAATTTTAATTTTTTTAGCGTTACGATGACTCTGGACCATCAGAAAACTTACAATCGTTTGACTCGTTTAGAAGTTTACCAGATCATCAGCCGAAATATGTAGTACAACAGTCAAGGAGGCCAGGAAGTACACAGGTAAGCAAGTTGTTCTTCCCGTCAAAATGTCAAAAACCAAAAAAAAAAAAGGATTTTTTAAAAATTAATTAAGATTAATAGCGTTATATTTAAAATTATTTTCTGGGGTCATCACTTGGGGTCACAGAATATTCAAGTATAAATAGTTTTTTTTTGAAGAGATAGAACTTTTTGGTACTTCCTAGTGTAGTAATTACTGGAAACATCTCATTCAAACGATATCAATTTGCTGTTTTCCCATTTATAATTTTATTTCATTATTTTTAAGAACAATATATAATTAACAATTATGTAATTGTTAAAAATAATCTTACGGATTAATTTTTTAAAATAAATATTGTACATGTAAAATAAATGGTGTAAAAATTAAAATAAATCTTTCAAAAAAAAAAACCTCCTACTGTGCTATTCTTTGCAGTGTAGTCTATAATTTAATTTTAGAGGAATTTTAAATATTGATTTACTTTTTATGTAATTTTGACTAACATGGAATCTATAATATTTGTACACGATTTTGACCATATATAAAACTTATCAAAAATAAGATATAAGGCGGTTGTATATTACATATCAAAATTAAGCTTGTTAAATTCCATTAAAATAGTTTATAATTTATTACAGCTTCGTACCAGTGGTAGTTTTCATGATAAATAAAGTCACAAATACTAATAAAATAAATCCGGTTCTTGGCATTAACTGAAATTATGGAGGGAAATAAGAGCATACAAATCATTATTATATTCAACTAAGTGTTTCGGTTTGTTGATAATTTTTTTTTTTCGAATTTTAAACAATAATGTTTCACGGGGCGTATTTTGGATGCTCCCAGGGGTCTTGGTGGGTCCGGCGGGGAAGGTTTGCTTTTTTTTGTGTCACGATCTTCTCTTGTGAGATTGTGAAATGTCGTACATCGACCAACCTACTCGCTATGATTTTATGTTTGAAAAGTTAGATAAGTAAGGCTACCATGGAGGGTTTCATGCCGTTGGATTAGCAGCCTACCCGTTAATTGCCAAAATAATGTCTTTGTGATTTCTTGTTAATGAAATATATA